>NC_063048.1:36895604-36983104 GCF_018812025.1 Megalobrama amblycephala | reverse complement strand
TACTTTTTCCTCATAATGTCATATATATATATATATATATATATATATATATATATATATATATATATATATATATATATATATATATTATATATATATATATATCTTTTTTCCTTATAGTTATAGACAAACTGTTTTTATTGAATTAAAAAAAAATTTATTACAGTATTTTTTCTCAATAATGTCTTTATAAATGTCTATTTTATATTATATATATTTATTATTTATTGTTATTCATTACTTATCACCTTATTGTAATACATTTATTATTGTTATTTGTTATATTATATTGTATATTTCTTATACAATAATTAGATAGATAGATAGATATTTATCAAGACATTATGAATAATATATGTTTTGCATATATATATATATATATATATATATATATATATATATATATGCATATATATATATATATATATATATATATATATATATGCAAATATATATTTATAGCATTTTTCTTATAGTTATAGACAAACTATGTTTTTGTTAAATTCCATTTTTTATTACAGTATTTTTGTTCTCAATAATGACGTGAAAAAATGTCTATTTTATAATATATATTTGTTATTGATTTATTTTTATTAATTACCTACCACCTTATTGTAATACATTTTTATTGTCATTTGTCATGTTGTATATATATGTATTATAGTAATATTGTATTAATTACTGTATTTAAAGCCGCATTCCATAAGTTTTGCCTCTTTGTCGCCCTCTCTGTTTGAAACCTGCAATTACAGTTATTTGTGGAATTATCATCTGTACGTGGGTTGTGCATCAGCAATCTAATGTTTGCTGTCAGTGACCGCACCAGTGTGGATACTGTACTTCAGAATCACAGATTGTAGTCTTGGAAGTATGAATAAAACAAGAATTTTCACCAGAAAATGTCATCTGAACAAGTAACATGTCTGACACTCTTGTTCTGACCAGCTGAGAAAAAAGCATTACAATAAATTGCGTTGCCAATGGTGATTAAATCTTTTATTAGTTATTATTATTACTGTTATAATCTGTTCTCAGATTGTTAATGTTAACAACATCAGCATTGTGTGACTATGTGTATTTAGTGTGGCATATCCACCATCCAAATGATAAGTTTAATTGTTGCAGCTGCTGTGAGAAACGGCTATGATCCGCCTCACATGTGATAAAGCTACTAGCTGCGACTCCTTCTTCATGTAAACAGACGTGACGTAATGACGCAAAGACGAACTGCTGCATGCTCGAATTTCCCGCAGAAACCCACCAGTACCGATTTTATTATAAAACATTATTACAAACTTACCGTTGTGAATCAGGCTAAGGTAAGGAGATCGTTTTGGACACTGGCTGGATATGTACTTGCTCAAAAATTGATTTTGGATCATTTTTAACCAAAAAAAGTTACGGACTGCAGCTTTAAAAGTATTAAAATATCAGATTATAGCAATATTATGATTTCACTTCTGTTGCTGTACAAACTTGTGAAGAGCTAAGATTTCATTTCTTCACTCTAATTCGCTCTATACTGCTCTAAATCTGTCTGTTTTTAAGGCTCCAGTCATTTATTATGTCATCAAGACGTACATTATGTCTTAAAAACATAATGACACGAGATGTTTCAATGTTTTAAATGAACACTATGATGAGTTTCTGGAGCCTAACAGTGTGATTTTTAACAGCTAAACAGATTTTTTTGTGTGTGTTTTGTTCCACAGAGGAAAGAAAGTGTGACAGATTTTCATTCTTAGATGATCGATTCCTCTAAGGAGCTCCTGCATCCCAGACGATCTATGGATAAATTCCCTGTGGCTATCCAGAGCTGGGAAGTGTGTGTGTGTGAATGACACAGAGAGACTGTGGATGGGCCGGGCCAGAGGACAGCAGAGGAATGTGATGCTTTTGTCTGTCCGGGGGAAGAGAGGCTCGGGTCGGAATGCCATTGATGAGAACGGACAGAAAGAAACGAGCCTGCAGGAAGTTCTCTCGCTCTCGGTCCTGTGAGAAACTCTGAGCCGCTCTCAGACGCTCCCATCCCATGCTGCACAACCACTGCATTGTCTGAGCCGTAAACACTGCGTCCACAAACTACAACCGGACGAGTGAATGAAACGCAGGGGCCCGACATTCCTGCTTACAGCAACAGAGACGCATTTACATGTTTGTCTTCAGAAGAATCACTGATGTCCCAACAGACAAAACAGCTCCATTTACTGTGGATTCAGAAGCATTTCATTAAACACAATCATTTAGACACACTGTCCCAGAACAGTGAGTTATTACAGAGATCCCATTTGTGATTTACATATATGAGCAGATAATATCAATTAGATTAGTAACACTTTACAATAAGGTTAACATAGTTAACATAAACTAATAATGAACAACAACATTTATTAACCTTGCAACCTTTACTAATACATTATTAAAATCAAAAGTTGTACTACTTAACATTAGTTAATCATGCACAAACACAACATTAACAAAGATTAATGAATACTTCAAAAAAACTATAAAGCTAATGCATTAACAAACGTGACATACACTCTAAAAAATAATGGGTTAAAAACAACCCAAGTTGGGTTGAAAATGGACAAACCCAGTGAATGGATTGTTTTAACCCAGCGAAGGGGTTAAATTTAACCCAACAATTGGGATGATTTAACCAAGCGAATGGGTTAATTTAACCCAGCGAATGAGTTGTTTTAACCCAGCAAATGGGATAATTTAGCCCAGTGATTGGGATAATTTAGCCCAGCGATTGGGTTAATTTAACCCAGCGAATGAGCTGACTTAACACAGTGATTGGGATAATCTAACCCATCGAATAGGTTGTTTTAACCCTCCGATTGGGTTGTTTTAACCCAGCAAATGGGATAATTTAACCCAGTGACTGGGTTGTTTTAACCCAGTGAATGCATTATTTTAACCAAGCTAATGGGTTAATTTAACCCAGCGAATGAGTTGACTTAACCCAGTGATTGGGATAATCTAACCCATCGAATGGGTTGTTTTAACCCTCCGATTGGGTTGTTTTAACCCAGCTAATGGGATAATTTAACCCAGTGACTGGGTTGTTTTAACCCAGCAGATGGATTATTTTAACCCAGCGGATGGGTTGATTTAACCCAGTGATTGGGATGATTTAACCCAGCGAATGGGTTGTTTTAACCCTCCAATTGGGTTGTTTTGACCCAGCAAATGGGATAATTTAACCCAGCGATTGGGTTGATTTAACCCAACGATTGGGTTGTTTTAACCCAGCGATTGGGTTAATTTAACCCAGCGAATGGATTGTTTTAACCCAGCGGATGGGTTGATTTAACCCAGTGATTGGGATGATTTAACCCAGCGAATGGGTTGTTTTAACCCTCCGATTGGGTTGTTTTAACCCAGCAAATGGGATAATTTAACCCAGTGACTGGGTTGTTTTAACCCAGCGGATGGGTTGATTTAACCCAGTGATTGGGATGATTTAACCCAGCGAATGGGTTGTTTTAACCCTCCGATTGGGTTGTTTTAACCCAGCAAATGGGATAATTTAACCCAGTGACTGGGTTGTTTTAACCCAGCGGATGGGTTGATTTAACCCAGTGATTGGGATGATTTAACCCAGCGAATGGGTTGTTTTAACCCTCCGATTGGGTTGTTTTAACCCAGCAAATGGGATAATTTAACCCAGTGACTGGGTTGTTTTAACCCAGCAGATGGGTTGATTTAACCCAGTGATTGGGATGATTTAACCCAGCGAATGGGTTGTTTTAACCCTCCAATTGGGTTGTTTTGACCCAGCAAATGGGATAATTTAACCCAGTGATTGGGTTGATTTAACCCAACGATTGGGTTGTTTTAACCCAGCGATTGGGTTAATTTAACCCAGCGAATGGATTGTTTTAACCCAGCGGATGGGTTGATTTAACCCAGTGATTGGGATGATTTAACCAAGCGAATGGGTTGTTTTAACCCTCCGATTGGGTTGTTTTAACCCAGCAAATGGGATAATTTAACCCTGCGATTGGGTTGTTTTTAACCCAGCATTTTTCAGAGTGAATATTGTAAAGTGTTGCCAATACGTTTAATAGATGGTTTTCCGTCTCCAGTGTGAAAGCGCAGCCCCCTCTATAGCCAGATCTACACATTAACTAGTACAGGAGAAATACTAACCTCAGAGTATTGTAAAGAACAGCCTGCTTAACCAGCCCTTTAGAGAAGCTTCAAATGGCCCTTTCAAAGCGTTCGACAGCTGGAGCTTGAGCAAAAGGTGACCTGAACAGTTGCAGAGGGCATGAGCTCAGCAGCTGCAACTCTGTGTTCACGTCTGCGCTGCGCCTAAAGGATCAACAACGCTCTGAGTGTTCATATAGAAGATCTAGAAATAGCCCTGGAACTATGCTGTTCTGCTGCATCTATGTGTGAACTACAGTTCTGCCGCATGCTTCTGATGTCTGCATGTGCAATTACATTTGCATGTATTCATTTAGCAGATGCTTTAAATTGAATTCATTTTGTGCTGCAAAACAAAGTTACAAAGCAGGATAGAGATGGTCAGGGGGTTTTGCAGGTTTTTTGCATAATTCCAAACTAATAGAACTTTTCCCATTACAAATGATGTGATCAGCTGTGGTTAAACGAACATGATTTTGATAATGCTTCAGTGATTTGTTTTGTTTTTTGCTCTGAGCTGAACCTGATGATGATGATGTTCTCCACAGAGGAACATGATCAATGACACTCATTTACATTTGATTAGTCACATAGAGATTTGAAAGAATAAAAAATAGGATAAATTATTTATTCATATATTATTTATATAATATTTTCAAGTTTAAATGGAAAAAAAAAATCCCAGATTTCCAAACTTGGTCTTAGACTTTTGGACCCCACTGTATGCGTGACTTATTAGTGGAACAACCTAACATGCACCAATAGGAAACCAATGACTTCAGAAAACATTCTTGTCTTGCATTTAATGTACTTTAGATGAAAGCTCGTCCACCCTACACACCACAGACCAGAGTAACTTGGGTGAAATTAGTAAGACTAGAGGGCGAGTCAGTGCCAAGACATTCCAGCTCAGAGCAGGATTAGCTTCGATTAGATCCCAGCAAACTCTCTCTCAGCACACAACAAATCAGCGCTTCAACAATGAACACAGAAGGAGGGGGCAGCTTCTCAAAAGGCCTCTAATTATACACTTAAATGTATTGAAAGAGTGGAATGCATTTAGGCTGGACGGGTTTGTGAGGACAGTCGCAATCTGGAATCTTAAAAATAACTTTAGCAGCTCAACCATCTAAAGCCCTCTCCAGAAAACACTTCATTTTCCAGAGAAAGGGTAAAGAGTTATATTTGTGCTCTTTACATTAAGTTCCTCTTCACCTCACTTTGTATTTGCAAATGTCTCTTATTTTCAGCTTTCTAATCTAAGCAATCTTGTTTGAGAAAATGCACCTGCAATGTGTCATATTTAAAACAATTTATTAAGCTATTTAATGAAAACTCACAACCTCAAGGTTTAAATGCATTTATAAACCCATAAACCCAAGCTGGGTTGAAAATGGACAAACCCAGCAGTTGGGTTGTCTTGACCCAGCGACTGGGTTGTTTTGACCGAGGGATTGAGTTGTTTTAACCCAGCAATTGGATTGTTTTAAAACAGTGATTGGGATGTTTTAACCCAGCGATTGGGTTGTTTTAACTCAGCAATTGGGTTGTTTTAACTCAGCGTTTGGGTTGTTTTGACCCAGCAAATGGTTGTTTTAACCCAGCGATTGGGTTGTTTTAACCTAATGATTGGGTTGTTTTGACCCAGCGATTGAATTGTTTTGACCCAGCGACTGGGTTGTTTTAACCCTGCAATTGAGTTGTTTTAACCCTGCGATTGGGTTGTTTTGACCTAGCGATTCAGTTGTTTTGACTCAGGGATTAAGTTGCTTTAACCCAGTGATTAGGTTGTTTTAACCCAGCAATTGGGTTGTTTTAACTCAGCAATTGGGTTGTTTTAACTCAGCGTTTGGGTTGTTTTGACCCAGCAAATGGTTGTTTTAACCCAGCGATTGGGTTGTTTTAACCTAATGATTGGGTTGTTTTGACCCAGCGATTGAATTGTTTTGACCCAGCGATTGGGTTGTTTTAACCCAGCAATTGGGTTGTTTTAACTCAGCGTTTGGGTTGTTTTGACCCAGCAAATGGTTGTTTTAACCCAGCGATTGGGTTGTTTTAACCTAATGATTGGGTTGTTTTGACCCAGCGATTGAATTGTTTTGACCCAGCGACTGGGTTGTTTTAACCCTGCGATTGAGTTGTTTTAACCCTGCGATTGGGTTGTTTTGACCCAGCAATTGGGCTGTTTTGATCCAGCGATTGGGTTGTTTTAGCCCAGCGGTTGGGTTGTTTTAACCCAGCAATTGGGTTGTTTTTTGACCCAGCGGTTGGGTTGTTTTAACCCAGCGATTGGTTTGTTTTGACCCAGCGATTGGGTTGTTTTAACCCAGCAATTGGTTGTTTTAACCCAGCAATTGGGTTGTTTTGACCCAGTGATTGGGTTGTTTTGACCCAGCAATTGGGCTGTTTTGATCCAGCGATTGGGTTGTTTTAACCCAGTGATTGGGTTGTTTTATAACAGTGGTTGTGTAGTGCTGTGTAGTTTTATTTTACTCAACTGTTTAAAAATGACTGTATTTCTTGCTTAAAATGAACCCCAAATACGTTGGAAATGAACATTTATTAATAAGTTTAATGAATAATAATGAAACGATGAACATTTATTAAATTGCTTATTAATAAATGTTCATCTTTTGATTATTATTGTTTCCTCTAGTAATTATGAGTCTGATTTTTAATTTCCAACATATTTTGGGTTCATGCATATAGTCATTTTTAAACAATAGTTGATTTAAATAAAACTGCAGGTTGGGCAAACATTTAACCCAACTGCTGGATTAAATTAACTCAACTGTTGGGTTTGTCCATTTTCAACCCAACTTGGGTTGTTTTTAACATAACATTTTTTTAGAGTGAATGATCTTTTATAAATGTAGAATGAGTAGCACAGCTGTCTTAAGTGAACACTGCTACTTACTGCCCCAGTGTGAGTTTGTCCTGAAGTACAGTACACTGGTGTTATCGCGAGACTGGACCATTAACAACCTGCTTGACACACACACACACACAAACACACGCGCAGCGCAGAGTGCTTCATGCGCACCAGACACGAATCGCGCTGTGGAATAGAAACGGAGACTCCAACAACATCTGGACTCACACCATGAGCGCACGCGGGTCCATCTGAGGACACGACAGTGAGTATGAGCTTTGATGTGGACTTACACGCAGCTGAATGTGACACATTGTATCAGCGCGCGGCGCGTTTGATCCGCGAGTTCCGCTGCCGCTCCTCACGAGATCGGAGTTTAGAATGTAAAATCCGAGCGACATCGGCTTAGGAAACGTGTTGGCGTTGATTAAAGAAGACGCGTAAAAGTTATGCGTAATACCGAATGCGCCGCTGTCCTGCTCGAGCGCTTTACTCGAGTTGGTTTTAAAACAAAAGTGTCCTGTCACGAGCTCGTTCGTGCTTCAGAGAAACTTTAATATCAGTGCGACGCACGCGCCTGCCTGTCTGGATCATATAATTATAACGCGTTAAAACGCATAAAGTCAGAGAAGTTTGAGGTTCCTCAGAGGAACATATGGCATAAAGACACAGCTGGAGATTTGAGGCTGATGTCAGAGCAGCTGACTCTACCAGATCTCACACACACACACACACACACGCTCTTTCTTTCCGCTCACATGGACGGTAGATCGGCAGCGTTCAGTCTCGGAACGGTTCTTTTCTCTTAGTTGATGGCGTTCGTCATGTTTTAGCTGTGTTTTCCTGCTGTTTGGAGATGCGAGGTGTTGTCTGCGCATGACTGGACTCATTCGCTGCTGCTGTTTGATGGGAAGCTCAAGCTGAACTTGTCTGAGCGCTGATACAGAAGAGGGTATGTTGATGCTGGCATTAGTTTAACAAGAGCATAACAGGTTGCTTTACTATCTTGACAGCTGATGTTCAGCACAACTTGGTTTTAATGTGCGTTCTTGTATGTTGAATTAGATTTTTCTTTCTTTGAACTTGGAATTGCATTAGATGTGGACTGAAACTTAAAAGAAAAAGCAGCTCGCAAGTTGTGCGTTTCTAACGCGTACTTTTGTTCGTCTCCAGCGGCCTGTAGATGCGTCGTTAAGTGAATGGCTACCCAGCGTTTATTTAACATCCAGTTTTTCCTGTTTTCCGGCAGGTTCCCCGGGCATAAGAATGGAGTTCCCAGACCACAGCCGCCAGTTACTGCAGTGCCTGAGTCAGCAGAGACGGCAAGGTTTCCTCTGCGACTGCACCGTGCTGGTCGGGGAGACGCGATTCAAAGCGCACCGAGCCGTGCTGGCCTCCTGCAGCATGTACTTCCACCTCTTCTACAGGGACCAGCTGGACAAAAGGGACGTTGTGCATTTGAACAGCGACATTGTGACGGCGCCGGCTTTCGGCTCGCTGCTTGAATTTATGTATGAGGGGAAACTGGAGTTCAGCAGTCTGCCCGTGGAGGACGTCCTGGCCGCCGCCAGCTACCTGCACATGTACGACATCGTCAAAGTGTGCAAGGGAAAGTTGAAGGATAAGGAGGCGTGCGACGGGGCCGCGCTTCAGGAGGACGCGCGCGCAGATTGCGACGGGCAGAAGGCGAACGGTCACCCGGACCTTGTAGGTGTCAATTATGTGTCAGCAGAGGCCGAGGCCTGTGTCCGAACAGCTGGAAAAACAAAAGCCGATGTCAGTAGTTCAGCCGTCCCCGTGTCCCAGAGGTCCCGGGCGTCGGATGACACGGACTGCGCGCTGGATTTGTCTTTCAAGCCTCTGTCGAGCCGAGACGCCTTCCACCCCTCCTACGTCTCGGGACAGCTGGCCCTCGACAGCCAGCAGCAGGGCACCGAGCCACTTGTTAAAGACGAACATGACTTGCTGTCAGAGCAGGAGGACGGTGATCCGGTGAGCCCGGAGAGCCGGCGCTTTGGGAATAGCGCCAGGAGCTCTGTGGTGACAGGGTTCGCTGAACTTTTCCCCGGAAACAAGGCCGCCGCCGCCCTGCTCCCTCCGGAGGACGATCTGATGGAAGTGGAGGAGGAGTTGCGCGTGCGTTCGGAGCGCCAGCTCGGAGACAGCGAGGGCGAGGACGAGGACGACCTGGCGTCCTCGGACATCTCCACCTCCAGCGGGGTTCTCCTCCCGCCGGGCGGGCGACAAGTCTGCGTGTGTCCGCTCTGCAGCAAGGTTTTCCCGAGCCCGCACGTGCTGCAGCTGCACCTCAGCTCGCATTTCCGGGAGAAGGACGGCGTGCGCGCCAAGCTCTCGCCCGACGGATCCGTCCCCACCTGCTCGCAGTGCGGCAAGACCTTCTCCTGCATGTACACGCTCAAGCGGCACGAGCGCACGCACTCCGGCGAGAAGCCGTACACCTGCGGCCAGTGCGGGAAGAGCTTCCAGTACTCGCACAACTTGAGCCGGCACGCCGTGGTGCACACGCGGGAGAAACCGCACGCCTGCAAGTGGTGCGAGCGACGCTTCACGCAGTCGGGAGATCTGTACCGCCACATACGCAAGTTTCACTGCGGCCTCGTCAAAACGCTGGCTATTGGATAACCGAAGCTCGCGATGGGGCTTTTGTGAACGGGTTTAAAACGGGCTGTTATCAGTAATAATAATCATAATATCCAGTATTTTTGCAATTGGCAGAAAAATTTGTTTATTGACACAATTGTGTCTCCAGCAATCAACAATTTGGTGCACTTGGGACTTTGACATCTCATATATAGATATACATACACACACACACACACATACATGCATATTATATATATATATATGTGTGTGTGTGTGTGTGTGTATATACACATGCAATGCACTGATAAAACAGTTCTGCAGCTCCGTCCAGAAGATTTGGTTTCATATCTGATGTAATTTATTACAAATTACTTGATCATGATTAAGTTTTGAAGATGTACTGTATGGTTGATGATTTCATTGATTTGTGCATACACTCTCACACACACACACCTGAAGTACAGACAGGCAGATTTTATTTATATAAGCTGTTACAGTTTGTTATGCAGAAGTTTTTGTGCGCTTTTTGTCTCCTGAAGGGCTTCGTCACCGGAGGTTCTGCACTTGCCAACATTTAAAGTGACGTTTATTTGCCTTTTAAAGCTACTGTCGGTCATTTTTCTTTGATTGCTAGAGACGTTTAGTTGTGTCCTCATGAAGAAGACAGAATCAACCCTCATCGATCACAGCGTCTTGATGGCGGTCGGAGTTTAGAAGGAGATTATACTAATACCTGAAAAACATCTTTATTTCACTAACATCTACTTTGTTTTGATTTGTTATACATCTCTGCAAACGGACGTATGGTTGAACCACTGCTGACCGAACGGACGTGAGGTCGTGTTTTCCTGAACGCTTCACTCGGACAGATTGTTTATGTAGTAACAATAACTAGCACTAAAAAAGAAATCCACGTTATGCTGTACGTTTCATCGGTCCTGATAAACTTGATTAGTTATTTATTAGTTTGTTTTTTTGGTTCAGGGTTTACTCTAGACTTGACATTTAAAGCATAGAAGATGATTGTGCTGATATTTGCTCTCTAATATTGGGATAATCGATCAGTTGCTGTATGTGAGTACCTGATTTCATCATGCTTATCGAATGAAGTTTGACTATCAAGCACTTCTGTGATAGATACAACACTCATATACTGTAGGCTGCTATTTCTAACTGTGTATTTATTGTAAATATGTATTTTATTTATCAGATCCTTGTCTCATTTCGTCTAGAATATAGTATGACTGAACTCTCTGCAGTTGCAGCTGTAGCCTGACATTAAAATCGCTGTCCTCGTTTCCTCGTTTCTGAGGGAAAGAACTGTTTGGTTCACAAGCACAAACATCTGAATGACCTGAAGACTAATAATCTACCTGAAAATGACATTTCATACATATTAAAGCAACCGTGCATCTCATTGTGTCGAGGGACGTGCTTCGTTTGTTCACTCTCGATCCTTTATTGTGATCGGTGTTCTTGCACGTTTGTTGGACAAATCTACTTTTGTTTGTTTGTATTTTCAGTTTTGTGCAAAATTATTGATACACTGGAGTTTGTGAGCAAGTAAATCCTTAACAGAAGATTTCACATGCTGGTGATTTAGCTGATTTCAGTGAATGTTTTTATACTCTTTTCTCTTTATTTTGATGTATTCACAAGATACACGAATGCAATAATAACTTATAATCATGGACCGTGAGAAGCGAGAATGATTCGGTCTGTTTGTAAACACATATCACGCTACTTTACTGTCAGATTTTCAGTGACAGTAATAATGATTTAAAGATGACAGGTGTGCGTCTGTATATGTACATTAATACTGGATTATTGTCTTCTAAGGTTCAGACTGTGAAATTGTATAATCATAAGTAATATTTATTGGTTTGTTTCTTGTGCAGAATTTTACTGTATCTCAGAATTTTGACTTGTAAAATGAAAGATGATACTAAGTTGAGACTTTTTAATAGACTTTGTAGAAGTGCCATTAGATGTAATATAATTTTTTGATAAACAAAAAACATATTTTATAGGAAACAAAAGCTTCGTTGTGAGTCTTTTAGTGAATGTAGATGACAATCTGGTTGATTTTGAATTTGCTTGGAATTCTTTGGTAATTTATTTTGATTTTCTGTTTGTGTGCGCTTGCTTTTTTTCTTTCTTTCTTTCTTTCCTTGTTTCTTCTTCGGACACATTTGACTTTTGTGCCCGTTTGTTTGTGCTGTGAAGATGTGACAATCTTTATCTTTATTTAGCTTAAGCGTAGATTAAACAACATTTTCTGTGGAATTATTGTGTTTGTCTTTTTTTTTTTTTAACAATGATGCTCAAGCAACAGTGCATGAGTGAATCTTTACAATGATCAAAAACCTGGACATTTCCAACACCTTTAAAATTGCATAGAAAAGGTATGAAAATTGCAAAAAATCTAGGAAATTTTGATACACTTTAAAAAATATTTTCATGATTTATCACAACATTTTTTTTCTTTTGTAAAATCAACTTCAATGATTAATTAGGTTCAGATAACATAATATTTTGAGTTTCTGTTGATTACACTAATCGCCTTCATTGTATTAACTCAAATTTTTAATTTCAATGAACTCAAAAATTTACTCTAAAAGTAAAGTCCTGGGATGAGCCTTTTGGGTCATTTTTTTGTATTATTTTTCCTGTGTTTGGGTAGTTTTTGTGTTACCCAGACCCTGGGTCAGATGTAATAACCCAGGGATTTTGTTATTTATCGCGGGCTTTTTGCGCCCTCTTCAGGAGCAGCTCTGTCAAATTGGTGCATGTCTTCGGTAAAAAAAAACAGGTTTATGCATGTTTTATTTTATCTAAAAATTCATTATTGTTCTGTATATCGCTTAATTTTATGCAAAGCATCATACAGGGGCGTGATGTGAGTCACGGCATCGGTCTTGATGGAAACGCCTGATGAGAATTGCATAAAATTTTATGATTTTATTCAAAATGATACAGAATATAAATACTTAGAATGTTAAAATATGTTCTCAGAATTGATTATTTATGGACAGGTTATGGAGTCACGGCATTTTTCGGCTACGAGTGAAACGCAGGCAGCAGTCTGAAGTTATCAGTTCCCCCCGCCGAACGCGAGTCATCTCCGGCACGAGATCCAGCACTGTTACGGTGGAAATGGGACAACAGAAACTGGTCGATTACACTTGAATTACTTCTAATATTTGTAAAACGAGCTTAAATGTAGGCAATATGTGTTAAAAACGATATAAAATATGCTATAGACCATATGTAGCCCCGCCCCTTTTCAGCGCTGCGCTCGTTGTCTTTTGACTTCCGGTTTGTATTTCCACAGTGATCTTACGTATTTATGAATGAACTGCTCATTTAAAATCTTCCAGGTCTACTGACATTTGTTTAGACATCTGCTTTAAACATAACAATGCTCATGATAACTTTCATTAACTCTACAACAGGTAAATTCACTTCACCAGCTAATTATTCCTCAACAGCAATGCCATAGAAATAAACAGGGCTACCACAAAAACGGAAGTTCAAAGACAATATTCTAAAGATGGCGGCGCGCATGTTTCTCTGGTAAATAAGGTCTATAGCCTACTATAAAAAAAAAAAAAAATGAGAGGAAGTTAATCCGTAAACATTAATTCATGTATGAATTAAAAGAAAAAATAAGATAGTATTACAGTAGTATTATTCTGGGTTAAATAAACAACCCAATTTGCTGGGTAAAACATGTGTTGTGTCCTATATTTACCCAGCCCTTGAGTTGATGTTTTAACCCAGTGTTTTTACAGTGTAATTAGTTCCCGGCTTCCGCTCAGCTCAGTTATTTTATTGCTCTTTTTGAGTGTGATTTTTAACATGATTTAAAAAAAAATCCCAGGTCACTCTTAGAAAAAATGATTCCATGTGGTTCCATATAGAACTCTAGGATTCTTGACTCCATTTTAAAAACCAAAAAGGTTTGATATAAGGAGAAATGTCTTAAATCCCAGGTGAAAAAAAGTACACTTCTATAATGTACTTAAAGTGCTCTATTTTCACACACTAATTTTGTTCTTAAAATACTAAAAATTCTTCTTTAGTACTTCTTAAGATCTTGTTAAGATCATCTAAGTGTACTCAGCTGTGCTATTTTGAGACAGCATGAAATATGAACTAAAATGTGCTTTTAATATACTATCTCTGCATTTAAAAAATATATTTAGTTACCACTTGTACACTATGGGTTCAAATGTACTACAAGTAGTATCTAAATACATTTTTTAATAGTATATTAAAAGCACATTTTAGTTCATATTTCATGCTGTCTCAAAATAGTACACTTCAATGTTCTTAAAATGATCTTAAGAAGTACTAAAGGAGAATTTTTAGTATATTAAGTACAAAATTTGTGCATGAAAATAGAGCACTTTAAGTATATTATAGCAGTGTACTTTTTTTCACCTGGGTTGATTGCATAATACGTTCACATTTAATGGTTATTTCATTTTTTCTTACACATAAAGTATGTAAGCTGTTTAATTCATAAAATTGAATTAAAATTAAAAATTAATTAAAGCCAAATCCATACAATTATTGAGAACCACTAAAAGGTTCTGTAGCTGATATAATGCCCCTGACTGAACCATTTTAAGGTTCTATATAGAACCTTTTCTTCTAAGAGTGTGGAAAAGTCGTGGAAACCCATTGGGAACCAGGGATGAATGACCTCAAACGTATTTCCAAGGAGTTTCACGTCAGTCGTCTGTCGGTGTGGATTTGTGTACAGAAAACACTGCGGCTTCTCCTGAATACAGATGATATGGAAGGGGAGGGAATATCACACACACACACTAGATATAAAGCAGGTGCGGTGCAGAGTGAACCTGCAACTTTATTCCGTTTTTCGTGTTCAACTTGTTTGACTTCCTCGTTCAGCGTTTCCTCAGTGAAAGAACGCCTCCTTCGACTGGACGCTCATTTGCATTCTGAGCAAACAAACAATTCACGCAGGAGCAGGAAAAGAAATGCGTGGCTAATTCGGAATCTCAAAGCCAATTCACTGGTCATTTTCTTAGAGAGCGAGATCCTAATTATTCTCCGACTGCACATGTAAAGAAATCCAGCTGCTCGTGATGTGATTCCCATGGCCCTGCCCCCATCGAGACCACACGCTCCGAGAGAACGACCCCCATCTACCGCCGACTCTTTTGTCTGCGGTTAGTAGTTCAGTGTGTCTATTGTCCGCTCCACCTCTCAAGTTCTGCCCTGGAGCTCAGCGAACCGCTGTAGACGATACGGGTTAGACCCGGTTAAAGGGAATGACGTGTAAATAAGGGTGTGTGATGGCGCGTCTGGAAACTCTAGAATTTAAACTGGAGGCCCAGAGGAGGACTGCGGTTTATTCTGCTAACATTTCACCTGGCTGAGGTCAGTCATAAAATTAGAAAGCGGTGGTGGTTTGTGATGGGGTCAGACAGCACTGCAAAACTATGTTAGATGGTAATTATAAAACAAACCGACCCCTTTCTCATTAATATGGTACAAAAATCAAGATAATACCATGCTCTCATTTTTTCTCACTAGTGGTGTATTTATGATCTACTGTAACAAAAAAAAAAACTTAGCACCACTCAGAACACCCTAGCAACGCCTTAGCAACTACTCAGAACAGCTAGAAAACACAGATGATTATTACATTCATGCACTACACAGATGATTATTATATTCATTCACTATTGTACATATTATATTTCAAAGAATAGCAAATAGTCATAATATGGACAATGCATAAAAATCATGTTGATAACATACCTTTATGTTCGTATATGTTATATGTTTTTCTTAGTAATGGTAAAAAGCAACTGTAAAAAACCCTGTAACATCTGTAAAAACACTCTTAACAACCACCTAGCAACACCTTAGCAACCATTCAGAACACAGGAGCAACCCCCCAGCAACACTCAGAACAGCTAGAAAATGCATTCTTGTATCAACAAGCTAATAATGACCACAACACGTGAGCAAACACCTAGCAACACTTTAGCAACAACTCGGAACACCCAGGCAACCACTCAGAACACCCTAGCAACACCTTAGCAATCACTCTAGAACAGCTAGAAAATGCATTCTTGTAACAACAAGCTAATAATACTCACAACACGTGGGCAACCATCTAGCAACACCTTAGCAACCACTCAGAACACCCACCAACCCCCCAGCAACAACTTAGCAATCACTCAGAACAGCTAGAAAATGCATTCTTGTATCAACAAGCTAATAATGACCACAACACGTGAGCAACTACCTAGCAACTCCATAGCAACCACTCAAAACACCGCAGCAATGTCTCAGAACACCCTAGCAACCCCCAGCAACACCTTAGCATCACTCAGAACAGCTAGAAAATGCATTCTTATATCAACAAGCTAATAATGCTCACAACACAAGAGCAACCACCTAGCAGCCACTCAGAACTACCTAGCAACGCCCCCAGCACCACCTTAGCAATCACTCAGAACAGCTAGAAATTGCATTCTTGTATCAACAAGCTAGTAATGCTCACAAAATGTGGGCAACCACCTAGCAACTCCTTAGCAACCACTCAGAACACCGCAGCAATGTCTCAGAACACCCTAGCAACCCCCCAGCAACACCTTAGCAACCACTCAGAACAGCTAGAAAATGCATTCTTATATCAACAAGCTAGTAATGCTCATAACATGTGGGCAACCACCTAGCAACACCTTAGCAACCACTCAGAACACCCCAGCAACCACTCAGAACAACTAGAAAATGCATTCTTGTATCAACAAGTTAATAATGCTCAAAACACATGAAAAAACATCAAGCAACACCTTAGCAACCACTCAGAACACCCTAGCAACCCCAGCAACACCTTAGCAACACTCAGAACAGCTAGAAAATGCATTCTGGTATCAACAAGCTAATAATGCTCACAACATGTGGGCAACCACCTAGCAACACCTTAACAACCACTCAGAACAGCTAGAAAATGCATTCTTGTATCAACAAGCTAATAATTCCCATAACACATGGGCAACCACCTAGCAACACCTCAGCAACCACGCAGAACACCCTGCCATCCCCCAGAAACACCTTAACAATCACTCAGAACAGCTAGAAAATGCATTCTTGTATCAACAAGCTAATAATACTCAAAACACATGAAAAAACACCAAGCAACACCTTAGCAACCACTCAGAACACCCTAGCAACCCCCAGCAAAATGCATTCCTGTATCAACAAGCTAATAAATACTCACAACATGTGAGCAACCCCCTTGTTAAATGGTAATGATAAAACATCCAACCATATATTGTGCATAAATAAATATGTCAAACGTCATGTGTCCAATCAAACTTTTTTTTTTTTTTTTTTTATTGCAGAACATAAATACATACACTCTTACAATATAAATGTTTTATAAGGGTTTTGGTTTTTCACAGCGATGCCATAGAAGAGACATTTTTTGTTTTTACATGAAGAACCTTTCATTGAACAGTTCTTAAAAGAACCATTTTAATAATCTAAACAACCTTTTTATGCTAAAGAAACTTTTGTGGAATTAAAGGTTCCAGGGTTCTTCATGGAATCATCAATGCCAATAATGAAGTTTTGTTTTTAAGAGTACATGAATCTATTCATATCTTGAATATGATACAATAACAACAACATACGAGTGAAGCATAAGAAACAAATGGATACATAAATACAAGAAAAATACAGTATTAAAGTTCAATCACATCTTTAAATAAACTCTCACGAATCTGGTGATTTTATGAGGTATGAAATTAAAAAATGTTTGCTCATGAAAGAAGCATTTTGCATACATTCTAATGAAGTTGGCAACATATTCAAGAAGGGTTTTGATAATAAAGAATAATAAAAACAAAAAAACAAAAGAGTGGTTTATTTCTGCAGGGCTAAAAATAAAAGAATTCAAATCAGCCCAGAATGTGTTTCCAATCAAATTCTAACAAAACTAGATTGCAATTCATTGGTGGTTAATTCATATGAAGCCCTCATCCTCAAAAACCCTACAAAGTAAAAGCAAATTCGACCCAGACAACAATAATTATGGGAAATATTCCAAATGAATTATTCTAAATGTTCTAAATTCATTTAATGTAACATAATTTTGCATATGTTTTAATTTCTATTGATTAAAAGGACATTTAATTTTCTGCCATAAATGATTCTGGTCTCCACTTGATGTCTAATATAAAATCTGCATAAAATCAATTGAAGGACTGGACTAGACAACTAGCAAATGAGAAACAAGCACGCCATGACTAGTTGTACTCTTTGATGAGCGCGCTGTCGTCTCTTTGACTTAATTAGATGTGTGTTTTGCCCTCGGTTATCAAAAAGCTTCATGTAATTTCCATTTCACCACAGCTAGCACATTTGCATGTATTCCCCAGACGACAGGAAGTCTTTGTAGGAGAAGTGAAGTTGAAACTTGGATGTCTTCACCTCGCAAGGCCAGCGGTGGGAGACCTTGACCTCTGAACGGACGGCCGGGGACATCTGGTGCTTGGCCATGTTTATTTATTTATTTACTTCATAACAAAAGACAGGTGGTCACACTTGAAAAGGAGCGATGCAGCCTCTCTCTCTCTCACACACACACACACACACACACTCATGCACATAAAACAGGAAAATGAGCAACGCTCTGTCAGAGACGAGACCTTTGTGTCTTATATAATTAACTTCAAGTCCTCATATATCCTCTTATATCCTCAATGTCACCTTATTAGCACTGTGGGGTCATACAGTGATGGTATGAGATGTTCAGACTATGATACTTTAATAAATACCATGATATTGTATTTATGCTAGTATTCCTGTATTTTCAAGGTATTTTACAAAATACCACAGTCCTAACATGGTACAGAAATTGTGGTAGTACCATAAACTCTTTTTTCCTCATTAGTGGCGTTTCTTTGTGCTGAATGAGATACTGAAAAAAAAAAAAAGATAAAAACCACTAAGAACACCCTAGCAACACCCTAGCGACCACTCAGAACAGCTAGAAAACACATATGATTATTATATTCATGCACCATCATAAACAAAATATTTATAGCAACTATAAAAAAAACCACTCAGAACATCCAAGAAACCACCCTGCAACACCCTAGCAACCACCCAGAACAGCTAGAAAACATATATGATTATTATATTCATGCACAATCATACAAAATATGGTACCATGCCTAAAAATGAAGTTAATACCACAGTACCTTTTGGTACTTTTGTTTGTATATCTTCTGTATCCAACAAAAACAAGAACAGCTAGAAAATGCATTCTTGTATCAACAAACTAATAATGCACACAACGCATGAACAACACCTTAGCGACCACTCAGAACACCATAACAACCACCTAGCAACACCTTAACAATCACTCAGAACAGCTAGAAAATACCTTCTTGTATCAGCAATCTAATAATGCTAACAATACATGATCAACCACCTCGCAACACCTTAGCAACCACTCAGAACACCCTAGCAACACCTTGGCAATCAAACAGCTAGAAAAATGCATTCTTGTACCAACAAGCTAATAATGACCGCAAAACCTTAGCAACAACAGAACACCCAAGCAACAACTCAGAACACCATAACAACCACCTAGCAACAAAATGCATTCTTCTATCAGCAATGTAATAATATAACACATGAAAAACCACCTAGCAACGCCTTAGCAACCACGCAGAACACCATAACAACAAGCAACACCTTAAAAATCACTCAGAACAGCTAGAAAATGCATTCTTGCATTTGCAATCAAATAATGCTTACATCACATTAACAACCACCTAGCAACACAACACATGAACAATGACCTAGCAACACCTTAGCAACCACTTAGAACACCATAACAATCACACAGCAATAATGCTCAAAACACATGAACAATGCCTAAGCAACCACCTAGCAACACCTTAACAATCACTCAGAACAGCTAGAAAGTGCATTCTTCTATCAGCAATCTAATAATGCTTCCAACACACGATCAACCACCTAGCAACACCTTAGCAACCACTCAGAACACCCAGCAACACCTTAACAATCACCCAGGAAAGCAAGAAAATGCACTCTTGTATCAGCAATCTAATAATGCTCACAACATGAACAACACCTTAGCAACTACTCACAACAGCCTAACAACCATTTAGATCACCATAACAACCACCTAACAACACCTTAAAATCTCTCAGAACAGCTAGAAAGTGCATTCTTCTATCAGCAATGTAATAATATAACACATGAAAAACCACCTAGCAACGCCTTAGCAACCACTCAGAACACCATAACAACCACCCAGCAACACCTTAAAAATCACTCAAAACAGCTAGAAAATGCATTCTTGCATTTGCAATCAAATAATGCTCACAATACATTAACAACCACCTAGCAACACAACACATGCCACCTAGCAACACCTTAGCAACCACTTAGAACACCATAACAATCACACAGCAATAATGCTCACAACACATGAACAATGCCTTAACAACCACCTAGCAACACCTTAATCACTCAGAACAGCTAGAAAATGCATTCATGTATCAACTAGCTAATAATGCTCAAAACACATGAACAATGCCTTAGCAACCACCTAGCAACACCTTAACAATCACTCAGAACAGCTAGAAAGTGCATTCTTCTATCAGCAATCTAATAATGCTTCCAACACATGATCAACCACCTAGCAACACCTTAGCAACCACTCAGAACACAATAACAGAACACCCAGCAACACCTTAACGATCATCCAGGAAAGCCAGAAAATGCATTCTTGTATTAACAAGATAGTAATGCTCACAACACATGAACAACGCCTTAACAACACCTTAGAAACCACTCAGAACACCATAACAACCATCCAGCAACACCTTAACAATCACTAAGAACAGAAAAACGCGTTCTAGTATCAGCAATCTAATAATGCTTACAACACATGAACCACATAGCAACACCTTAGCAACCACTCAGAACACCAAGCAAACACATTCTTATATCAACAAGCTATAAATACTGAAAAATATTAGCAACCAACCAGAACGCCTTTTTTAACCATCAAACTTAGACTATTTTCTTCAGATGATTTTCAAGACTCGTGAAAAATGTTGAGCGTAAGGAGGAGGATATTAGTAACTTGTGTGGTGTGAGCTGATGGAGGAGCAGCCGAACACCGTCCTGCTCAAGCACAGCTGTCACTCCTTCGCTACACACTCGTATTTATAGCAGTGGCATCAGCGAGGAAGGCCTGTGTCTCACTGTCTCTCTGTGCACAGCTGCTCCCGGATTCAGAGCCACACGCCTGGACTTAAGTCCGTCCAGGAGTCAGCAGGGCCCGTCAGGCCTTCAGGGTCCCTGGCATGTGGCGCAGAGAAAGAGGAGCCGCCTCGGAAGCCACGGCTGTGACCTTTTACAGTAAAACGCTCATGATGAAAGTCTGGACAGCTGCAGAGAAGCCGCAGACAAAAGAACACCGCCATATACACAGAGAGGAGCAGCGTGAGGAACATCTGATTGCTTTCCCATCTCCACAGCATGCATGAAAACTCTTGCCCATCATGATCTGTATTGTAATCATTTACTCACCTTCATGTCTTTCTCCTGTGGGACACAGGAGGAGATGCTCTGAAGACTTTTCATGAAATGAAAGAGGTTTTCAAGGATGTAAAAGTAAGACTAGTAAGAATCAGACCCACATTTACATCATTATTCAGTGATTTATCTTCAGGACTAGAGTATCACAGACAGGTGTGTTTGATTTGGGTCGATCACTGATTTAAGAGCTGCATGTTTAATAGTGAGAGCATGTATTATTTAAATATTCATAAACATGTATTAAAGGAAATGTTTTGTCATATAAGCCAAAAAACAGTGTTAAGTGCAGTAAAGAGTTTATGAATGATATACAGTATTAAAGGTACAATATGTAACGTTTCGCCACTAGAGGTCGCCAATTCAAAACAAAGGCGTAGTTTGATGATGTGTGGAATCATGGGAGATGTGGTCTTCACCTCACAGCCGGTGGAAAAGAATCCGATGGGACTTTTTTTATTATGTCACAGTCGTTGCTTCCACTTTTTCCAGGGTAACGCAGCACTGTTTATCATATTAAATACATTTGAGTGTTAAAAATGATGTTATAACGTTACTCTGATCGTTCGCTTGATGATAATTAATATAATCAAAACTAAATGTGTTAAACCTGGTTAAAATTGCTTATTTCTTTGAATTTAAACATTCTTGGATAATAGAAGTACACAAGTCAACAAAATATATAACATTCTAGTGGTTTTTGGATATTTGAATCCAAAACTCTTACATATTGTGCCTTTAATTGTGGGGGTTTGTTTCAATCAGATTGCAAATAGTACAAATTGTTTATTGAAAGAAATCCTTTTATTCAGCAGTAATGCATTCAATTGATCAAAAGTGACAGTAAAGACATTTATAAATGTCTATTCATAAAAGAATCACAATTTCAACATTGATAATCATGTTTCTTGAGCATCAAATCATCATATCAGAATGATTTCTGAAGGATCATGTGACACTGAAGACTGGAGTAATGATGCTGAAAATTCAGCTTTGGTCACTGGATATAAATTACACTTTACTATATATTCACATAGAAAACAGATTTTAATTTGTAATATTTCACAATATTACAGTATTTTTGATCATATAAATGCAGCCTTGAGCAGAAAAGACATACCATGGTAATACTATAGTACTTTCTCTCAGTGAAACACCCCAGAAGAACCCAGTTGCTCAAAGTCAAACGGAGCTGTAAACATCATGCAAGTATTCATGAGAGTTCAGTGTCCGATTGAGCTTAAAGTTTCCAATTTACACTGAAATCTGACTTCAGTTTCCTTAAGTGTTAGAATATGGGGAGCACATAACATTAATTGTTATATAGATACATTTTAAACAACTTTAAGACATCAGTTTCATTCTAAAAGAATTGCACCACAACTAAAGCAGCTTTAATGAAGCTAGTCCTGAGACCATGGCTCTTCAGAAGCACTAATGAACTATATTCAGATGCTGCCCTCTAGTGGCAGACACATGATAGCATCACTAATGCAAAGAATATATTTTCACTGCATATGAGAAAACCTTATGCTTTAAGAAAAAAAAAAAAAAATCTCCAAGCAACAATTAGGAAAGCATCAACATCAAGTATTTATTTCAATAATCACAGGACTATGTACACAAGTGGAGGGAAAGAGCAAGAAACAAAGCAAGCATATATATAAAATAGTAATCTCATTTACATTTCATTGATAATGCATTAAAAAAATGACGTCTGGCGTAATGCATCCATCAGTTCTGTGAGCTCTGCCATCAGGACGAACAGCCGCAGCAGAGGACGCGCTCGTAACGCTCGCTGTAACTGAGGACAGAGAATGATGGTCAGACACAGATCTACAGGATTGAGTTCATGGTGTTCAGATGATGAAGACTCACTCTGTGACGGAGCACAAGGAGCAGCAGCGGTCGGAGCAGCTGCTGCACTGCTGGACGCAGGCGGGACACGCGGGACGCTCACACTGAGAGCACGGCTTCCTCGAACCCGAGACCCGCTGACACACGCAACACGCTGAAGGAGCCGCTGCACAACCTGTATCATGAGAGCAGCTGATCAAACATTTACCCATGTGACAAATTATATTCTGAAGAATCTTCTCTTCAGGAGTCAAACAGGTTTGTATGGGGGGGTTAAAAACAAATAAATAAGTGATACTTTTTCCTCTCACAATTCTCAATTCTCTTACTCACCCTCATGTCGTTCCACACCCGTAAGACCTTCGTTCATCTTCAGAACACAAATGAAGATATTTTTGATGAAATCTAATGGCTCAGTGAGGCCTCTATTGACAAGATAATTTACACTTTCAGTGTCCAGAAAGGTACTAGTGATGCATTTAAAACAGTTCATCAATATTAATGTTATGAAGTTATGAGAACACGTTTTGTGCACACAAAAAAAAAAAAAAAAAAAAAAAAAAAAAAAAGTGATGGGTGATTTCAAAACACTGCTTCATGAAGCTTTACGAATCTTTTGTTTTGAATCAGTGGTTGAGCATGAATCAAACTCATGTGAACCATTGAAATTTCGAAATGTTTCGAAACACATTACATAATGAAGCCTCATTTACAGAAATCACATGACTTTGGCAGTTTGATACACGCTCTGAACCACTGATTCGAAACAAGAGATTCATAAGCTTCATGAAGCAGCGTTTTGAAATCATTCATCACTAGATATTGTTGAATAAAAGTTATTTTGTGACGTATTCTCGTCACTTCATAACATTAAGGTTGAACCACTGTAGTCACATGACTGTTTTAAATGTCTTTAGTAGGGATGTCCAGATCCGATCACGTGATCGGAAATCGGGCCCGATCATGTGGTTTCAGACTCGATCGGAATCGGACGTTACCTCCCGATCAGGACTCGGATATATATGTATATATATATATATATATATATATATATACATATACACATATATATACACAGGAGCAGCTCGTAAAGCGTCAGGCAGGAGCGTTGCGTAAGCAGCAGTGCCGCGATCGTCTCGGCACCGAGTCTATCCCTGTGTCTCAATCAGCTCCCTAGCTCGTGAATCAGTATATAATGAAAGTGAATGTGGCTGATACCCTGATCAGTGCCCTGACTACTGAACTAGGGAGCTGATTGAGACACACGCTGCGCGTAATTAAAGTGAAAGCACACTTTTGATGGACAAAATAAATATAATTTCACACAAAAAGTGTTCAAAATGCACACAATACGCATGTCAAATGTGTTTTAACAAGAATTTGAGTATGACAGAAAAGAAAATTAAGAATCAAACAATAATAATAGAAGATTTACCCATTTAAACTTGTTTTTTATTATTCAGTTTGGGTTAAAGTATGGTGTATTATAAAAAACTAAAGTAAACTAGCCAGAAAATATGATATATATAAACATTATTTTAGTTATTACACAGACTGCAGCATACCCAAATCAAACCAAATATATTTGTTTTTATATTAGCCTTTTTTATATTTACTGTTGCACTAAAGTGAAGTGAAGTGAACAATTTATGTTATTTATTACTTGATTGTTCAAGCTACCTCACAGAAGTGCTCTGTTTGTAATTAAATAAAAAATAAGGAACGTCCTGGATCTGTTTTTTTTTTTTTTTTTTTTTTTTTTTTTTTTTTTTTTTCGCTCTTCTTTATTCTTTTTTTGATGTATTATAGAAGTATCGGATCGGGACTCGGTATCGGCAGATACTCAAAATCAAATGACTCGGACTCGAGGGCAAAAAAACCTGATCGGGACATCCCTAGTCTTTAGTAACTTTCTGGACATTGAATGACGGTAATTTTGTTGCTTTCTATTGGAGATGAACCTCTTGGATTTCATCAAAAATATCTTAATTTGTGTTCTGAAGATGAACGAAGGTCTTACAGGTGTGGAACGACATGAGGGTGAGAAATTAATGACAGAAATTCTCATTTTGGGGTGAACGAACCCTTTAAAATTTGAAAATCATCTAATGTGTCCCACGCCTAACACTGTGTGCCAACCAGACGCAAAGCCACGACACACGAATATTCTATTTTAGAAACGGTTTCTATTCCTCCGTGACGTCACGGCTGAAACAGCAACACAAATTATGGCAATGATAACACCAGGAACCATTTATGTGCTTTATTTAAATGTTAAAAGCATCTAACGTGAGTTTGAATATCATTCTGTGTCCAGCCGTTTAGCTGTAATGAAAACACTGGCTAATTCACCTCAGATCTTGAAAATAAATAAACGGGCACAAGAACGTTCAAACTGTCGACTCAATGCGAACAAAGTGTATTCTAGGACAAAGATTGGTTCAGTCACTCCGTATGTACTTTAAATGCTGTAATATTTATGAATTTTACTACTTGCCCATTTCAGTGTGTCTGCAGTGCTCTTGCCAAGAGAGCCCGCCCACACTCTCTTCTGATTGGCTGTGGTTTTTGATTGATTTTAATCGCTTCTCATTTTTGCGTCGCGTCTAGTGGACAGTCAAATTGCTCGTCGCTGGAATCTTATCGCATCACGGGCCTGTTTCAGAAAGGAGGTTAAGTGAAAACTTAATCCTGAAATGAGGGAAACTCTGGGTTTTCCGTTTCAGAATGGGAGGTTTGTCAAACCCGAGAAAGCAGGTTAAGTCAAGCCTGTTTCTGAAAGAGAGGTAACTTGGGAGTCAGTTACCATGGTAACACTCTGTGAGCCTAACCTGGTCTGGAGCAGGTTTTCTTCGGTCTCCTCCCCCTTTTAAAGTGCTAGTGATGATTAAATAGTTCACGAATTCATTCACACTGCAAAAATGAGTATTTTTCATCCTATTTCAAGTACAAATATCTAAAAATTATTAAATCAAGATGGATTTTGCATGTAAGAAAATGATATAAGATATTTAGTCTTGTTTCCTGAGAGGATCTAAATTAAGTGCATTTTAGTAAAATGATCAGTATCTGCCAGTGTGACAATAAAATAATCTTAATGCAAACGGAAAACAAGATTATATATAGACTGTCTATTACTAAACACAAATTAACAGTAGCTCCGCCCACCAACGTCAGACCAGGTTCAAATTAACGCCAGTTCTTGTGGCTGCAGTGGTGTAGACAGTAGCGCGTCGGTGCGGAGAACTAACATGTGACGCGATGGACTGGGTTCGAATCCACTTTCTGCCAAGCTCATTCTTTTCCCATCACATGTCACATCAGAAAGGCATTTATTTTCAATAAAAATGAAGAAAATGTTCTAAAAGTGGAAGTAAATTGCCTAACGAGTGTTTAATAATGATAAAATCATTTACACTCTTATTATTGCATCCTGTTAAGTTTTTTTTTTTTGCATGTGGGATACCATGAAAATGAATATTAGTTCAATAACTTACAGTTCTGCCAGTTTTCACCTCTGATATTATAACAGTGATGAGAATTAAACTTGCATTGACTTATGCGGACGTCCTTTTGTCACGTGCTGTTGCCATGGTGAATCGTAATGTCGGCGCTCCATTGATGATGGCTTTTCATAGCCGTGGTGCACGAGATTAACTCAGAGTCGACTGAACGAACTCAATTCAGCTGTTCTGAAACTGAAAACTCAGAGTTCAACTTTTAAGTTGAGTTGGTTGAACCTCCTTATTGAAACGGGCCCACGTCTGGTTAGACGACAATCAATAACTTTTCAAAATTGGTTTCTTTTGTGCCAGGTCAAATTAATGGTGGCTTGTCAAAAATGTCACCAAAAATAAAGCATATGCCTGAAAATTCAAAGATATTAATTTTTTTTATAACATGATATAAGCATTTCTCAGGCAGTAAAGATGAATTTAAGGAGTGCTGGTCGATCTCGGCCTCCCTTGGTCTTGACTATAACATTATTTTTTGATCATCACAATAATCACACTGAATCTTCACCTGGAACAGCGTCTGCTCTCTTCAACCGTCCATCCAGCCCGATGGTGGTCTGTCCTCGCAGAAGAGTCTGATGTCCAGGAGCCGGATCCGACACCAGCACGTCCGACACCTTCTCCTCGCCGTCCGCCTTCCAGATTCGACCCATCACAGCTTTGGTCCCGTTGAACAGCAGATTTTTGGTCTTTTCTAATTAAGAAAAACAAGTTTTGATACAGACAAACCAGGGAAATCTCATTTTTAAAAAAAAAAAAAAGAACAGTTTAATAACCTGCTGGTAAGATGAATCACTTCACATAGTTAAGCAATATTCACATAAAGGAGTAAAAACTTAATTACACTATAAATCAATTTATACCTTTATATGAATATTACTAGATCTGATTCATCTAACAATAATAAATTATCATTGATGGATTGCTTAAATTGATCATTATTAATTAAACATAATTAACATGACCATCAATCACTATAAGCAATAGTTTTGATTACACAACACACCGATTATACTTCTTGATTTTAAAACACACCAATGATTTATATTGCTGAAAAAGCATTCTTTTTCACTGAAATGCTGTTATGAATGTAATAAACATGTTTATATCTCACCATAAACCTCTTGTCTGTATTTGAGTCCAAACACGCCACAGTTCCTGATCTCCTTCTGCCCAACATGAACTTTATACTGAGAGGAGAAGCTTTCGCTGAAAGGATAGGACCTCTTGGGCATTTTAAAAACGACACGGTGTAAAAAGAGACAAATAAAGCAGAGGAAACGGAAAAAAATAACAATAAACAAACTTTAGAACCAAAAAAACAAACAGCGCGAGCGTGAAGGAAAAACACACGCGTTCGCGCTTTAAGGGTTCTGCTTCTTCTTCATCCGCTTCAGCGGCGCACAGACGCGAGCACGCGATTACCGCCACCTGCTGCCCGGAAGGTGAATTACCGCAACTGTTGCTTCTGGGACTGATCATAGAAATGTTAAATTATATCACTCAAATTTTTAATATCTCCAAAAGCATAAAAAAATTATATAGCAAAATATTTCTGTCTTCATTTTCAACACTTGATCTTTTGTTGCTCAACTGGTAAAGCATAGCAATGCTGGGCTGCATCCGAAATCGCATACTACTACTATATAGTATGTGTGGCATATGTCTGAACTCTCAGTACTCATAAAACAGTCGGCTAAAAGTCTCCAGATGACTGCCGGCGAGATTCTGAAGTGTGCATACGATGGACACTTTACTATCCCATGAGGCCACGGGAGAGGATTTGTGAATTGCAGTGAATCGACGCAACTGACGCTGGTAGGTCACATGATAATGACATCATGGCGGACGAAGTATGTCCGGATTACATACTTTTTTTTAGCAATTGCAAAGTACTTATTCAAAATAAGTATCTACTCAAGAGAGTGTGCGATTTCAGACGCAGTCCTTTTGCCACATCCTGTTTTTCGCCTACTACATAGTAGGGAAGTATGCAATTTCAGACGCAGTCCTTTTGCCACATCCTGTTTTTCGCCTACTACATAGTAGGGAAGTATGCAATTTCAGACGCAGTCCTTTTGCCACATACTGTTTTTCGCCTACTACATAGTAGGGAAGTATGCAATTTCAGACGCAGCCCTTTTGTCACATACTGTTTCTTGCATACTGTATAGTAGGGAAGTATACGATTTCAGACGCAGTGCTTTTGTCACTTCGCAGCCTATTATATAGGGAAGTATGTGATTTTGGATGCAGCCCTTTTGTCACATACTGTTTCTCGCATACTGTATAGTAGGGAAGTATGCGATTTCAGACGCAGCCCTTTTGTCACATTCTGTTTCTCGCATACTGTATTGTAGGGAAGTATACGATTTCAGACGCAGCGATTTTGTCACTTCGCAGCCTATTATATAGGGAAGTATGCGATTTTGGATGCAGCCCTTTTGTCACATACTGTTTCTTGCATACTGTATAGTAGGGAAGTATACGATTTCAGATGCAGCCCTTTTGTCACATTCTGTTTCTCGCATACTGTATTGTAGGGAAGTATACGATTTCAGACGCAGTGCTTTTGTCACTTCGCAGCCTATTATATAGGGAAGTATGTGATTTTGGATGCAGCCCTTTTGTCACATACTGTTTCTCGCATACTGTATAGTAGGGAAGTATGCGATTTCAGACGCAGCCCTTTTGTCACATTCTGTTTCTCGCATACTGTATTGTAGGGAAGTATACGATTTCAGACGCAGCGATTTTGTCACTTCGCAGCCTATTATATAGGGAAGTATGCGATTTTGGATGCAGCCCTTTTGTCACATACTGTTTCTCGCATACTGTATAGTAGGGAAGTATGCGATTTCAGACGCAGCCCTTTTGTCACATTCTGTTTCTCGCATACTGTATTGTAGGGAAGTATACGATTTCAGACGCAGCGATTTTGTCACTTCGCAGCCTATTATATAGGGAAGTATGTGATTTTGGATGCAGCCCTTTTGTCACATACTGTTTCTCGCATACTGTATAGTAGGGAAGTATGCGATTTCAGACGCAGCCCTTTTGTCACATACTGTTTTTCGCCTACTACATAGTAGGGAAGTATGCAATTTCAGACGCAGTCCTTTTGCCACATACTGTTTTTCGCCTACTACATAGTAGGGAAGTATGCAATTTCAGACGCAGCCCTTCTGTCACATACTGTTTCTTGCATACTGTATAGTAGGGAAGTATACGATTTCAGACGCAGCGATTTTGTCACTTCGCAGCCTATTATATAGGGAAGTATGCGATTTTGGATGCAGCCCTTTTGTCACATACTGTTTCTTGCATACTGTATAGTAGGGAAGTATACGATTTCAGATGCAGCCCTTTTGTCACATTCTGTTTCTCGCATACTGTATTGTAGGGAAGTATACGATTTCAGACGCAGTGCTTTTGTCACTTCGCAGCCTATTATATAGGGAAGTATGTGATTTTGGATGCAGCCCTTTTGTCACATACTGTTTCTCGCATACTGTATAGTAGGGAAGTATACGATTTCAGACGCAGCCCTTTTGTCACATTCTGTTTCTCGCATACTGTATTGTAGGGAAGTATACGATTTCAGACGCAGCGCTTTTGTCACTTCGCAGCCTATTATATAGGGAAGTATGCGATTTTGGATGCAGCCCTTTTGTCACATACTGTTTCTCGCATACTGTATAGTAGGGAAGTATGCGATTTCAGACGCAGCCCTTTTGTCACATTCTGTTTCTCGCATACTGTATTGTAGGGAAGTATACGATTTCAGACGCAGCGCTTTTGTCACTTCGCAGCCTATTATATAGGGAAGTATGCAATTTTGGATGCAGCCCTTTTGTCACATACTGTTTCTCGCATACTGTATAGTAGGGAAGTATGCGATTTCAGACGCAGCCCTTTTGTCACATACTGTTTCTCGCATACTGTATAGTAGGGAAGTATATGATTTCGGACACAGCCCTTTTGTCACATCGCAGCCTACTATATAGTAGGGATGTATGCAATTTCGGATGCAGCCCTTTTGTCACATACTGTTTTTTGCCTACTATATAGTAGGGAAGTATGCGATTTCAGACGCAGCCCTTTTGCCACAAGCTGTTTTTCGCCTACTACATAGTAGGGAAGTATATGATTTCGGACGCAGCCCTTTTGTCACATACTGTTTCTCACATACTGTATACTAGGGAAGTATGTGATTTCAGATGCAGCCCTTTTGTCACATACTGTTTCTCGCATACTATATAGTAGGGAAGTATGTGATTTCGGACGCAGCCCTTTTGTCACATACTGTTTCTCGCATACTGTATAGTAGGGAAGTATACGATTTCGGACACAGCCCTTTTGTCACATACTGTTTCTCGCATACTGTATAGTAGGGAAGTATATGATTTCAGACGCAGCCCTTTTGTCACATCGCAGTCTACTATATAGTAGGGAAGTATGCGATTTCAGATGCAGACCTTTTGTCACATCGCAGCCTACTATATAGTAGGGATGTATGCAATTTCGGATGCTGCCCTTTTGTCACATACTGTTTTTTGCCTACTATATAGTAGGGAAGTATGCGATTTCAGACGCAGCCCTTTTGCCACAAGCTGTTTTTCGCCTACTACATAGTAGGAAAGTATACGATTTCGGACGCAGCCCTTTTGTCACATACTGTTTCTCACATACTGTATACTAGGGAAGTATGTGATTTCAGATGCAGCCCTTTTGTCACATACTGTTTCTCGCATACTATATAGTAGGGAAGTATGTGATTTCGGACGCAGCCCTTTTGTCACATACTGTTTCTCGCATACTGTATAGTAGGGAAGTATACGATTTCGGACGCAGCCCTTTTGTCACATCGCAGCCTACTATATAGTAGGGAAGTATGCAATTTCGGATGCAGACCTTTTGTCACATACTGTTTCTCGCATACTGTATAGTAGGGAAGTATGTGATTTCAGATGCAGCCCTTTTGTCACATACTGTTTCTCGCATACTATATAGTAGGGAAGTATGTGATTTCGGACGCAGCCCTTTTGTCACATACTGTTTCTCGCATACTGTATAGTAGGGAAGTATACGATTTCGGACACAGCCCTTTTGTCACATACTGTTTCTCGCATACTGTATAGTAGGGAAGTATGCAATTTCGGACACAGCCCTTTTGTCACATACTGTTTCTCGCATACTGTATAGTAGGGAAGTATATGATTTCAGACGCAGCCCATTTGTCACATCGCAGTCTACTATATAGTAGGGAAGTATGCGATTTCAGATGCAGACCTTTTGTCACATTGCAGCCTACTATATAGTAGGGAAGTATGTGATTTCGGACGCAGCCCTTTTGTCACATACTGTTTCTCGCATACTGTATAGTAGGGAAGTATACGATTTCGGACACAGCCCTTTTGTCACATACTGTTTCTCGCATACTGTATAGTAGGGAAGTATATGATTTCAGACGCAGCCCATTTGTCACATCGCAGTCTACTATATAGTAGGGAAGTATGCGATTTCAGATGCAGACCTTTTGTCACATTGCAGCCTACTATATAGTAGGGAAGTATGTGATTTCGGACGCAGCCCTTTTGTCACATACTGTTTCTCGCATACTGTATAGTAGGGAAGTATACGATTTCGGACACAGCCCTTTTGTCACATACTGTTTCTCGCATACTGTATAGTAGGGAAGTATATGATTTCAGACGCAGCCCATTTGTCACATCGCAGTCTACTATATAGTAGGGAAGTATGCGATTTCAGATGCAGACCTTTTGTCACATTGCAGCCTACTATATAGTAGGGAAGTATGTGATTTCGGACGCAGCCCTTTTGTCACATACTGTTTCTCACATACTGTATAGTAGGGAAGTATGCAATTTCGGACGCAGCCCTTTTTCAACATACTGTTTTTTGCATACCGTATAGTAGGGAAATATGCAGTTTCGGACGCAGCCATGAGTTTGATTCACGTCTATCGCTTGGGCAGATGAAAGATATAAACTTTGAAAGAGTTGCTTTGGACTTTCAAAAAAAGTCTCGATGGCATGAATGAAAATAAACATTTTTGCAAATATTTGGCTTGAAAAGTGCTTGTGTTACACTACTTTGTCTTGCACAATAAATCAATAAATTATACTTTGTATCTAATGCAAGGACTTATCAGCATTTCTACATGTGATGCATGTAGAACAAAACAAATATATATAATACATTTTAAAGATACACTATGCAACTTTTCTTTGTCCAAAATTAACTAAATTTAAATAATGAGTCAATACATCAATCCTTTTTCCAAAACGCGTTTTTGTCTTACCCTGATTCACTATGATAAACCTATTACACGTTTTTATATTTTAGACCTGACGGGATGGTTTTCGCGGGAAATTGCGTACATGAGTCACTCGGCCGCGCGCGTCTCGTCTGTAAATAGAGAAAGTTGCTCCGCCTACTTTGATGCGTGTCTGGTGTGGGAGGGGCAGAGGTTAGTTGTCACATGAGCGAGAAAGGTTGAAACGGAGCTTGTTAAATCTCGAACCTCCAGGGAATCACTAATTTTAAACAAATGCCGAACAGAGGAGAGTCTGCTGGCAAAAAGGGAGTGTGAAAGAGCTCGTAATAAAACAAGAATCAACATTGGCTTGGCTTTTTGGAGATGAGACTGAGGGATTTGAAATGTTGTTTTTATACTCAACAGTTGAGTAAGGTATTTTGCTGAACAGATAAAGTGCCATATAGCTCTGTAAGAGTTCATTTTAAAGCATTATATTGTGAAGCATCATATTCATCCACACAGTCACGCAGAGCCGAAGCACAACCAAAAGTCTTCTTCCGCAAAATGCATTCAGTTTTGTTTTTTAGCCTCTAGAGGGCCAAAAGTTGCCCTTTACCTTATTCCTGAAGCATTTGTAGTCACGTTTGGATCTTGACTGAATTCATTTCCACAGATAGTTGTTCTGGGATTGTAATGGCACTACAGTTCCTCTGAGATCAGATCATCTTGGCATACATGAGAAGAACACAGTGTTCTCTATCCCAATCTATTTCTGACGCGGCTAATGGTCGGCCTAACCTAATTATATCTGACATCAGACAAAACGCTGGGAACCTTTAATATGACAGAAGAAGCCTATGAATAAATCTGCTAAATCAATTGGGCACATCTGTTTTAATGGAAAGACATTCTTTTAAAGAGCAGCACCATCTTATTCAGTGCAGAAAATGAAATAAACAACAAAACTCTTTGCACAGTTTTAATCTCACATGTGAACACTTTGAAACAATACAGTGCAATTTTGCAACATAATAAAATGCCACTTTGACAAACAGGGTAAATTGAATCCCAAAAACTCAAAACTGCACTATTAAAGAAGGTTGTAAACGTGTGGTGATGATCAACAGTCAATCTGAGAGACAGACAGAAAGATCATTATAATGCCAGGACATGAATAGCCATTCAGAATTGATCTTCTATCAGTTTTCTGGATAAATGAATGCCAACCAGTAAAAACAAGAGTCCCACTGTGCTGATCGTCTTCAGATGATGAATCTTCATGATCCTAGAACATCTGGATCATACATTCTCTGGATTTCCCAACACCAACCCACTTAACTGTGATGAAGAGAATCAAACATGAGTTTTAATGCACAGATTGATGTTGTATTGCGGTTTATATAGTGTGGAATAACTTACTAGGAACACCAATGTGATTCTCAATGAAGCGGATGTAGTTCTGAGCTTTAGGAGGAAGATCGTTCCACTTCCTGGCCGCTGAAGTATCCGACTTCCATCCAGGAAAAGTCTCATATTCAACCTCCACCTTCTGCAGAACCTCCATGTTGGCTGAAAGCGAACATAAGAAGCGAACATATGAAGCTTTGCGAAGCATTTGTTTCGAACCAGCATATCAACCTGCCAAAGTCATGTGATTTCAGGGTTCGTTACGTCATAACTGTTTTGAAATGTTTCGAAATTTCAGTGGTTGACCACTAGGGGGCGATGATCTCTGAACTAGAGTGGTGTGATTAATCGTTAAAAGATTGCGATCTCGATTCAAACACTCACGCAATCTTATTCTTATATAAGAATGATTTGGCTGTGTCTATTAAACCTTTGAAAAAAATCACACTGGAATATTCAAATCTGCGTTTGCGCTGCCGTTGAGCCAGAGAGAGCCGTTGTCATGTATAGATATGAAACAGCTTCACAAACAGTCTTTTCAGCCACATAGTATCATTATTTCTGTCTTATAATAATTCAAATTTGAATCATTCATTCAAGAGATTCGTTCAGAAACTCTGATTCATCCAGTAATGAAACAAGTGAAGTCTTTATGAGTGAGTCATTGAATCATTCATTCAAGAGATTCGTTCAGAAACTCTGATTCATCCAGTAATGAAACAAGTGAAGTCTTTATGAGTGAGTCATTGAATCATTCATTCAAGAGATTCGTTCAGAAATTCTGATTCATCCAGTAATGAAACAAGTGAAGTCTTTATGAGTGAGTCATTGAATCATTCATTCAAGAGATTTGTTCAGAAACTCTGATTCATCTAGTAATGAAACAAGTGAAGTCTTTATGAGTGAGTCACTGAATCATTCATTCAAGAGATTCATTCAAAAACACTGATTCATCCACTAATGAAACAAGTGAAGTCTTTATGAGTGAGTCACTGAATCATTCATTCAAGAGATTCATTCAAAAACACTGATTCATCCACTAATGAAACAAGTGAAGTCTTTATGAGTGAGTCATTGAATCATTCATTCAAGAGATTCGTTCAGAAACTCTGATTCATCTAGTAATGAAACAAGTGAAGTCTTTATGAGTGAGTCATTGAATCATTCATTCAAGAGATTCGTTCAGAAATTCGGATTCATCCAGTAATGAAACAAGTGAAGTCTTTATGAGTGAGTCATTGAATCATTCATTCAAGAGATTTGTTCAAAAACACTGATTCATCCGGTAAAAAAAAAAAAAACTTTAGCTCGATAATAATTTTCCTATTGTCACTGTGAAGCTGCTTTGAAACAATATGTATTGTGAAATGCTCTATATAAATGAAGATTCTTTTGAACAAATCTCTTGAATGAATGACTCAATGACTCACTCATAAAGACTTCACTTGTTTCATTATATAATTAATTAATAGACTGCAGCATTTAACATTTTGTCAGAATCTGTAGTAAATGACATGTTATTTTGTTTAGTTATCTGTTAAGAATCGTGGGAGAATCATAATTTCTGTTTTAAATATATATATTTATATATAAATAATATAAATATACTTTTAAAAAAAGTATATATATTTGTTGACATTTTTAATGACACATTTGTATATTAAAAAGGAAGAGTTTGGGTTAATAGTCTCTTATTGGCCTGAATAATCAAGATCTCCATAAAACAAGCCCCGCAATTTAATAACACATATTATACAGACACTTAATATTTAATAGTATTAGATAATTTGTTAATTGTATTTAATAGATACACTTTCATTAAAACATTTGCTATTTGTTTGTAAAAGGTGCTTGTGTTTGCGGAATTGATTCAAAGTTTCGAAAAGCGTTGTTTTCCCATCACGTTTCAAACCAACAAACCAGTTGACTAAAATGACAGTAGTAGTGTCACTAGTTTTAGTTAGTTACTTCACAACACTGCCCATAACACTTATACGAAATATCTAATTAATTTTACCTGGGAAATAAGGGACTCTTTTGCTGTTGATCTTATAAGCCACGCCCACTTTAATTTCATCCAAAACATCAAGGATGTCCAATTTAGTCAATGCAATGCTGAAGAAAGACAGAAAACAACCATTACAATCATATAATATTAAACCCAGTATTCAGTATAGTTCAGTATGTCACCGAACACACTCATACACAGGACCGAAACACTCACGCAGTGAATCCGTTGATCATATGAGCGTATTTGAGAATAACCAAATCCAGCCAACCACAGCGTCTCTTTCTGCCTGTGGTCACGCCCACCTCGTGACCTCTGGTCTGCAGCAGTTCACCAACGGCCTGTGAGGAGACAAACACAGGTGAGATGCTTAATCTTGAACCAGGATAGCATTAATATCACATGAGATCCACCAACAGCAAACCACAACCATCCAATCAATTCCACACACACAAAATCAAGCCCCGCCCTACATTTGTTCTTGTTTGAGAAGCGTTTCACTCTGAGCACAATAGGGAAGAAAAGACGTTTCATGATGACTTTAAATGAAGCATAATTAAAGATAGATCAAGACAACAGATGCAAAAATCTACAGATTTCTATTTCTGTGCTCCACATCAATTTCATTAGGATTACAGGAATGTTTGTTGTCTGATGAATGCGTTCATGTGACCGTGTTTCAGCACTTCTAGTTCAGGCTACAGCACAGCTGCTCAAAAGGGCAAATCCACTAAACCCAAACGTTCAAGTGTGAAAGTTACACAATCTAAATATAACTGAAGCAAACATCAGATCATATTATCATGAACGAGAACAGATTCGTGTTTTTTTGTGGTGGAATTTATAGTTTATGATGCAGATTAAACACACAGCGTTTTGGTATTGTTAATATACTAGTATAGTTTTTATTAATATTTTAATTTAATTTTAATATAATTTTCCATTTTTATTTGAATTTTAGTTAAAGTTTTAGGAATTTCTTTGTGTGTTTTTCTCACTTTCCTCAAGTTTTTGTTTCTAAAAATATATCTATATAGCTTTTATTAATTTTTAATTGTAGTTATTTTGAAACATCAAATTAAACTAAATGAAAATGAGAAATGTTGCCTCAGAAAATAGTTAAAATAAATTGATGATATTCTTTTTCAGTTAACATTTATATTATTTAAAAAAAAAAGTAGTTTCTGTTAAAGGATTAGTTCACTTCAGAATTAAAATTTCCCCATGTCATCCAAGATGTTCATGTCTTTCTTTCTTCAGTTGAAAAGAAATGAAGGTTTTTCAGGAAAACATTCCAGGATTTTTCTCCATATAGTGGACTTCACTGGGGTTCAACGGGTTGAAGGTCCAAATGTCAGTTTCAGTGCAGCTTCAAAGAGCTCTACATGATCCCAGACGAGGAATAAGAGTCTCATCTAGAGAAACCATCGGACATTTTCTAAAAAAAAATAAACATTTATATACTTTTTAACCACAAATGCTCGTCTTGCACTGCTCTGTGATGCTCCATGCATGACGTAATCATGTTGGAAAGGTCATGCGTGACAAAGGTGGAAGTACATTTTTTTGTAAAGGGCGTTTAAAAAAGACTATCTTTTCACGTTCACTTAGCAAAAACTTGCTCTGTACTTCCGCCTATGTCACGCGTGACCTTTCCAACATGATTACGTAATGCGTGGAGCATCACAGAGCAGTGCAAGACGAGCATTTGTGGTTAAAAAGTATATAAATGTTTATTTTTTTTAGAACATGAGCGATGGTTTCTCTAGATAAGACTCGTCTGGGATCATGTAGAGCTCTTTGAAGCTGCACTGAAACTGACATTTGGAGCTTCAACCTGTTGAACCCCAGTGAAGTCCACTATATGGAGAAAAATCCTGGAATGTTTTCCTACATTTCTTTTTGACTGAAGAAAGAAAGACATAAACATCTTGGATGACATGGAGGTGAGTAAATTATCAGGAAATACTCATTCTGATGTCAACTAATCCTTTAACTATAATAATCCTGCTTGGCAACTAGCTGAAATAAAAGTAGATTTTTTTAATATTTACTTTTATTTCAGTTTTGTTATGGTTATAGTTTTAGTTAAGTATAATAACTCTGCTGAAGTTGCTGCAGTCAATCCGACTCTTACATTGAGTTGTTCAGTCGGAAAGGCTCCTATCCCGACTCTAGTGGTGTAGGCCTTCGATACTCCATACACATCGCCGATGTTTGCGGGAGGGATGCCGAGACCGGTGCACACGCCACCCACGGTGCAGTTGGACGACGTCACGAATGGGTATGTTCCTGGAAGGAAGGCAAACTATTTAAAGAAGAGCTATTCTGCTTTTTTCCCATGTTTCCCATCTTCCTTTAGTGTGTAATGTTGCTGTTTGAGCATGAAAAACTCTGCAAAGTTCCAGTTCAGCTCTATATCAGTGTCAGTGTTTCTGAACTCCATTGTAGTCTTGAGTTTTCTTCACAATATTCCTCATTTAAATATTTCATATGCAGAATAAAGGGGCGGGGCCTGGTTGAGTTATTTAGTAGTGTGTTGAAACTGGCGGTTATGGTAAGGGGCGGGGCATTTCCCAAACACCAATCACAACACACTGCTCCAGCCGACCAATCAGAGCACATTGTGCTTTTCAGAAGGCGGGGCTTCATAGAGACAGGAACTAAACAGAGCGTTACTGACAGACTGGGAAGAGAGGAGCTGCAACAATGGAGAATATGAGGAAAATAATCAACTGTTCTAGTAGAGCACAAAAACAACATCAAGACTCTGTAAAAGAGCATCCCAAGTATGCGAACACAAAGCGGCAGCATGTCCTTACCGAAGTCAATGTCAAGGAGGGCAGCGTTGGCCCCCTCCACCAGGATTTTCTTTGAGGGTCCGTGAATTGCATCATACATGAAATAGACACCATCTCTGACCAGAGGTCTGATCCTCTCAGCGTAGTCCTGTAAGCGAGCGGAGAGGGCGGATCAGAGACAGCGAGAGTAACACATACCGCATGTGACTCCAGTTTAACACTGACCTTTAGCTTCTTCAGCTCGCTCTCGGCGTCCACTTTAAGGGTGGGATACATCGACTGGTACTGCTGCACCAGGTTCTTCACCCTGTAGGAGAACGATATGAACAGTTCAGATGATCGCTGCACTGATGTAACCAGCATTAGAACGATTATTTACCTCGTAGAAAACTCGTTGAAATCAGCCATTAGGTCACAGATGCGAAGTCCAGTGCGAGATGCTTTACAGGCGTATGTGGGCCCGATGCCTTTCTTAGTTGTTCCTATGCTGTGAACAAACATAAACACGGTTAAAATCAGCAAAAAAAAAAAAATAAAACATCCACAACTATTAAAAACAAAGTTTTTAGAGGTCAGAATGTTGATCATCAAGGTCAAATAAAATATTATGAACTGTTTTATTTTACATTTTTTAATTTTTTTGCATTTATTTATTGATGTTTGTAGCAAAGAAAGGTGCTCTCTAAATATAAATAAAAAGCATGATTATTATTATTATTATTATTATTATTAATTTAATAAGTGCAATAATTGCAACCCTGTTATCAAACTGCAGGACTGAATAAAAATTCGTCAGGACAAACTGTTATGTTGGCTTGGCAAAGCCTTGTCTGAAAGTTTGAAAGTTTTATAAGCTTCCTAGCATGTTTTATCATGTTATTAGCATGTGTCAGCATTATTTTGCATGTTACTATTATGTTCCACACCTTGTTAACATGAATTAGTGTAACAGAGGCAAGCAAGTGAGAGCTGTGCGTGTAAACCTCACTACCCGGCCTCAAGAGGTGCACTAGTGACTGACACTAGAGCCTGTGGTCGTTAGCGTCCTTGTCAGCGGTAACGCAATGCCGGTTCAAATCCCGCTCAGAGTGGGTCAAAAAGGACCAGTTTCATTAGCATGGTGTTAGCATGTTTTAGTACATTGCTAGCATGAATTAGCATGTTGCTGGCATTTTTAATATATTGCTAGCATGAATTAGCATGTTGCTAGCATGTTTAAATATATTGCTAACATGAATTAGCATGTTGTTAACAAAAATTTTTGTTTTAATATATTGCTAGCATGAATTAGCATGTTGCTGGCATGTTTAAATATATTGCTTGCATGAATTAGCATGCTGCTAGCAAAAATTTGCATGTTGCTGGCATTATTTAGTATATTGCTAACATGAATTAGCATGTTGCTATCATGTTTTACCATGTTGCTAGCATTTTTTACCATGTTGCTAGCATGTTTTAGCATGTTGTTGACATGTTTTAATATATTGCTAGCATGAATTAGCATGCTGCTAGCAAATATTAGCATGTTTCTGGCATGTTTTAATATATTGCTAGCATGAATTAGCATGTTGGTAGCATGTTTAAATATATTGCTAACATGAATTAGCATGCTGCTAACAAAAAATTGCATGTTGCTGGCATTTTTTAATATATTGCTAGCATGAATTACCATGTTGCTGGCATGTTTAAATATATTGCTAGCATGAATTAGCATGCTGCTGGCATGTTTAAATATATTGTTAACATGAATTAGCATGCTGCTAGCAAAAATTTGCATGTTGCTGGCATTTTTTAATATATTGCTAACATGAATTAGTATGTTGCTAGCAGAAATTATTATGTTGCTGGCATGTTTTAATATATTGCTAGCATGACCTAGCATGTTTTAACATGTTGCTAAGTAAGCAATAAGGTATGAGAGGCTGTGCTAGGTCATGCCTAACAATGCCCTTCAGCCGTGACTTATTTATGATAGAGTACTAGCCTTGAGTACCTTACTGCTTTTATAAACGGTTACTACACAATATAAATATGAAAGCCAAAAATATGTATCAATGCAACTTTCATGAAGTAAACTTTCACTAAAGCCTTCCTTCCGCCGGAAAAAATAGTCCCTGACCGTGAACAGCAACCGAAGTTACATTATTACACCATTAGATGGCGGCAAAAACTGTGTTTATGAGTGAGTCAGTCAGTAGCGAAGACTTTTACATTAAAAAGACTTAATTGTTGTGAACACGGAACAAGATGCAACTGACAAATGCTTTGACTAGCGCTGTCAGTCACGGGAAAACCCCTTAAACTGTTAAAAGGACAAGATATTGCAGAGGACATTTAAACAGATTTATTATTATGAACATAGGACTGACCTGAAGGAAAATGCTAAATTAGTACATTGATATCATGTTTAACACATTGCTTGCATGATTTAGAATGTTACTAATGTTTTAACATATTGCTAACATGAATTAGCATGTTGTTAGCATGCATTAGTCAAATATAATGCTTTTTACAATACAGATTGTGCCAAAGCAGCTTTGACCAAGGCATGCTCTTATACAGTAAGAGCATGCCTTATGTTGCATGTTGAATTAGCATGTTGCTAAGCTGTTTTAGCAAATTGCCAACATGTCCTAAGCTAGTTGCTAGGCTTTGGTAGCGATAGATCTTTGATAGATGCAGCTTAAATACTCTATTAAAGTTATTGTGTAAAAGTTTTGACCCCCTCAGTGAAAGTCTATAGGGTTTTCATAGTTTTGATCATCCAGCCAAGCATATTAAAGCGTGTGTTTGATCAAGAAGCTCACACCAGGCCAAAATCACCATTTAAGGGAGAATATAGACATTTGATTGATTAAAAATGACCTTCTTTGGTACTTTGTACTTATGGAAAGAAAGTGTCTTGAACAGAATGGTTGGTGGTCAACCAGTAAAAACTTACTTTTTTCCTTCCTGAGCTTGTCTCTGAACCTCCTGAAGTCCGTCCACGGCCTGATGAAAGTCAAATACTGACACAAATAGAATCAGAAGATCATTTTCCACCATCACAGTACTCAATATATCTTAAAAAACACTATTATTTATAGTTATAATTTATATTACCAATGTGAGCCCGGTCTGAGATGACCAGTCTTTTTTCCCATCCTTTCAGCCCTTATTATGTAAGAAAAAACAAATTATTCCTGATAGTGAACAGTATTTGTGTAAGTCTGGTCTATTAAAAAGCATGTTTGTATTTACCTTTTTTCTCATTCTTGTCAATCTCCTCGAATAATCCTGGAAGATGAATGACTACGCCATTACCTGCAGACGGATGCACACGTGTCAACTCTACTGTCTTTAACTTTATAATCTCTGAAAATATCAGATTTGATCATATGCAATACAGTGACAAGAATTCTTAAAGGGACAGTTCACTCAAATCACTAAATTCACACCCTCATGTTGTTCCACACCAATGAGACTTTTGTTCATCTTCTGAACACAAATGAAGACATTTTTGATGAAATCTGAGAGATTTCTGACACTCCGTTATTCACCCAAAACAAGAGAACGTAGATTTCATTTAGGTTTTTGAGCTTCTGTTTACCATATTTGAGTCAATGTTTCTATATGAATAAAAGCCTAAATTCAATCATATAAAGCAATCGTGTCTCTTTAGAAGACTTGGATTTACTTTATGGAAGTTTTGAGTGAATATTCAACGGAGGGACAGAAATCTCCCAGATTTCAATAAAAATATTTAAGTTTCGAAAATGAATGAAAGTCTTAAAGGGATAGTTCACCCAAAAATGAAAATGATCCCATGATTTACTCACCCTCAAGCCATCCTAGGTGTATATGACTATCTTCTTTCAGACGAACACAATTGGAGTTATAAAATATTCTGGCTCTTCCAAGCTTTACAATGGGAGTGAATGGGGGCCGAGATTTTGAAGCCCAAAAAAGCACATCCATCCATCATAAATATAATCCATACGGCTCCAAGGGGTTAATGAAGGCCTTCTGAAGTGAAGCGATGGGTTTTTGCAAGAAAAATATATACTTTATAAACTATAATACTGGCTTCCGGCAATGGCCAAACGCAAGTACATCTTGATGAATGCAGAAGCGCAGAGGATAGAGCAAAACAAAACACCGGTCAGGATTTAGAAGTCTTAAATGAGAGTTTTTAAAGAGAAATGTTGGAGAAGCTTGAGTTTGTTGCCCAGCCTTATTTGTATGAATCCCTGGATTACTTTTATGATGGATGGACGCACTTGTTTTGGGCTTCAAAATCTCGGCCCCCATTCACTCCCATTATAAAAAGCCAGGATATTTGATTGTGTTCGTCTGAAAGAAGAAAGTCATATACATCTAGGATGGCTTGAGGGTGAGTTAATCATGGGATAATTTTCATTTTTGGGTGAACTGTCCCTTTAAGGGTTTGGAATGACATGATGAAGAGTAAATAATGACAGAATTTGCATTTTTTTTTGGTGAACTATCTCTTTAAATATGCCAAATGCAACTACATTTATCCAGTAAAGTTACTGCAGTCAGTCACCGATGAATGATATGCATTTGGTGCTGATTATTCCACTAGGGAGAAGATGGAAGTCATATTCTTTCTCATCCACCACCACTGTGTGACCGGCGTTATTTCCTCCCTGTGGAGAGACACAAAAACTCACTCGATTGCTTTGTAAACCTCATGCAAGTCAACGGAAACTTACTGCAAAACAACATCAACAACTTAAAGGTTCAAGGTCCAAATTTACAATCTTATTTTCTTCAGAAGGGAGACCTGGAAACATGACTCCAGCATCCAGAGGGCCTGCCCTTTACTCAGACACACTGTGTCCAAAGCAGAACACAAGCTTCCAGTCTGAGACACTTATATGCGTCGGGCTTCTATGGCCAGCACTGTGCCCTTCTCACATGTCCAGTAACGCCGGGAATGTGACCGGAGTTCAGCGAAGGGCAGGGAGGAATTCTGGGACTGACATTCAGGGAGACTCTTAGGCACAAATGAAAGTATTGGGCTGAACAGCTATATACTATATAATGCCATTGCATTTTTGAAGAAATTGCATGTGATTAATAATGATAATGAGTCTGAATAGTGCCGTAACCACTCAATAAACACTGATTTTAACACTTCCCTTCATTTTCAGATTAGTTTGGGTTTATTAATGGCCAATTCTTAACTCCAGCAATTCTGCATATGCAATAAATGTTTCAAACTAAAGTCGAAAACATTACATTATCAAAATAAAGACAAACTCAAACAAGAAAAAAAAAGTATATATACGTGATAAACATGATATTTCTATAAAGTTGTATTTTCATAGACATATTCAGCATAACTTTCCATAATATAAACGTGTTAGATTATTGAATTTAACTAAAAAGCTTTAATTAATACTAGTATATTATCTATATGAATTCATAATATTTATGATAACAATTTTAATTCGTTTATTTTTTTTAGTAGTATTATTTGTAGTTATTGTTAATGAAATTATTGCAAATAATGACTTAAAATATTATTATATAATATTGATTACATTTCAAATATGTATAAAATAAATTTAAAATTTTTTTTTTAAAGTTTTTAAAATATAATCCAATTAATAATCGTTGTATATTTATGATTTATTATATCTTTTGACGGTTTTACCTGACACCTGCACACGATGTCGGACTCCGTCGCCAGTAAATCAACAACTTTTCCTTTGCCTTCATCTCCCCATTGCGCTCCCAGAACTACCGTGACTTTGTTCCCTGAGTCGTTTCTCGCCCGTTTGACGGCGGCCGTCGGCGGGTTCGAGTAGCTCTTGTGATCGTTCGCTGACCAGCCGAGAGACATGATGAAGAGTCCGCTGCGGAACCGATCTGATGACAGCTGTCACCCGCGCGCTCAGCCGCTCATACACCCGAATGGGCGTGCAGAAGAGAGAGACACGGAGCTCCAGATGCTTCAGCGACGGGCGGCTCGGAACTTGTCAGGCAGTACATAATATTTCTCACATTTACGTCTGATTTTCATTTCAACATCTCTTAAAGTTTTTCTGCATCATAATAACTGATGTAAAATTATCCAGACCGCTGCAGAAGAGAGAGTCCCGTCACGCGTCGCGTGTTACTTTTCTCACCGCTGGTTAGAATAGACCAATCACAGTCGATGATGATTACTGCATAGAGATTGCTAAAGCAGATTTTTTTTCGTATGCCAGTAAGCAATCACTTGGAGTTCATAGATATTAACAATTATACTTGTTAACACGCACAGATCCCACAGCGCCCTCTGAAGGCAATACGCGCGCATGCGCAGTCGACGCCACTACAATGCACTATTGATCGTATTCTTTTAACTTTAGCTTAAGCATGTGATATGCCATCGGCTGATAATGCTGATTCTATGCAAGTAACTACTTCATGTCTTGACGGTGTCGTGATAAATCGGGTCAGTTAAGGTCTATACGAATGATATTAATTTAAAATAGGCATAGCTTAATGTAGCCTATAATGTGTAAGAAAACAAATTAGTGCTTAAAGGGTTAGTTCACCCAAAAATGGAAATAATGTCATTTATTACTCACCCTCATGTCGTTCCACACCCGTAAGACCTTCGTTCATCTTCTGAACACAAATTAAGATATTTTTGATGAAATCCGATGGCTCAGTGAGGCATAGCCAGCAATGTCATTTCCTCTCTCAAGATCCATTATTGTACTAAAAACATATTTAAATCAGGTCATGTGAGTACAGTGGTTCAATATTAATATTATAAAGAGACGAGAATATTTTTGGTGCGGCAAAAAAAACAAAATAACGATTTATGTAGTGATGGCCGATTTCAAAACACTGCTTCAGGAAGATTCGGAGCGTTATGAATCTTTTGTGTTGAATCAGCGGTTCGGAGCGCCAAAGTCACATGATTTCGGCAGTTTGGCGGTTTGACACGCGATTCGAATCATGATTCGATACGCTGATTCATAACGCTCCGAAGCTTCCTGAAGCAGTGTTTTGAAATCGGCCATCACTAAATAAGTCGTTATTTTGTTTTTTTGGCACACCAAAAATATTCTCGTGGCTTTATAATATTAATATTGAACCACTGTACTCACATGAACTGATTTAAAGATGTTTTTAGTACATTAATGGATCTTGAGAGAGGAAATGTCATTGCTGGCTATGCAGGCCTCACTGAGCCATCGGATTTCATCAAAAATATCTTAATTTGTGTTCTGAAGATGAATGAAGGTCTTACGGGTGTGGAACGGCATAAGCGTGAGTAATAAATGACATTGTTTTAATTTTTGGGTGAACTAACCCTTTAATAAAACCAATTGAACGTAATTTCTTACACTTTATTAACTGTTAATATATAAATAAATAATAATAAAAGCCTATTAAGTGAATAATTGAACATTGTTAATTTGTTTTATTTATAACTGAAATATGTGGATATTTAACACTTAAGTGTAAATGCGTGTATAACTAAGCTATCAGGCTAATCGGGTATCTGTATGCTATGCTAGCACATAATAGCTAACTAATACAGACATAAATGGTCATTATAACGTTGAAACAGCATTTATCATAACATGATTTTGTAGGAAATGTAATCAGGTGCTAATAACAGTAATTTGAACCAATGGGATCGCTTGGGGTCCCATTTTAAGGGGGGACCCAATTTGTTACTACAAATTATTTAAATTGATATCTACATGATGAATATCAGCTTCTTTAGACAAATCCAATCAGGGATGCCAGGTTTTCACAACAAAACCCGCCCAATTGCTTCTCAAAACTAGCCCAATCGCATTTCAGGGGGGTCCCACGGTAAAAATCGCGTTCCGGGGGGGTAAAATTTGCGTTTTTGACAGGACACCCCTAGTAAAATTTGCATTCCAAGGGCTAAATATCAAGTTATTTTGGGTCGATTCAACCCGCGGATATGGAAAAACAACCTGCAGTAACAGTGTAAAAGTAGCCCAATTCTGCGGGAAAACGTCTCGGGTTACGACTGTAACCCTTGTTCCCAGAGAAAGGGAACGAGACACTGCATCAGTAATGACGCTGAGGGGATTCCCCAAAGTGTCGTTACCGATGTAGTGCAAGTTCCCTCAAAAGAGAACCACGGACTTGGCAACACTGCGTACAATGACGATCACGTACGTGAGTGGGCGGGGAAGTAGGCGGGGCTTCACTGCAAAATAATCATATTTGTTTTTTTGACTACAGATATCCGATAACAAAACATTTTAAACCCAGTTTAAATTCTACATGTATTTAGATTTTGTAAACAAAGAGTCTTTCAATCATTTTGTGCGTTCGGAATTGCTGACTTTTGATTGGCTGACATGTCTTTGGGGGCGGGGCTTGAGGGCAAAATTACAACATCTTTAACTATGATGAATTTTAATTTGAACTCATTTCAAATTGCATTGAATGTGAGCTTGAGTGTCAAACTAATGAACAAACCTCGACACTGATTGCACATTTTTATTTATATATAATTTATAGATTTTCTTGACGTACATGAAAATACATACTGACAAGTCACTCAAATGAAAATACTCAACAGTCCAGCTCAACCACTGCAAGCGCAAAATATAATCATTTCTGCTGAGAAATTTTATGACTAATACTTTAGAACTGATATTGTAAGAACAAAATAATACTATATTTTTATAATATATAAAGCTAACATGATTCAGAGCAATATTAATAGTGAACAGCAGGTTATCTTAAAGGTTTCTTAAACAGTACAGACTTTTAAAGGTTCATGATCAGACATTTTTTCTCTCTCCTCGAACCGCTCTTTATGTAAACAAAGTTTTGGAATATAAACATATCTTATGGAGTGCAAATATTAAAAATAGTTTGGTCAAATCTAAATATGTAGCATTTAAAAACACTTCAGGCCAAACTCTAATACGCAGATTGTATTTCTTTAAAGCACGCCATTAGTTGTTCCTCCGCTAAGCAGACTCCAGATCCGACGGGATAACAGGATCACAGCAGGAACGCGCTCAACTTTTCCTTCGCCCTTTTGTTCTCCTTTTCCTGGAGCTTCCTGAAATGTTTGAGGAGAGAATATGTTTAAACTTTGAGCAGCACAACACATTTTAATAATACCAAGGTATCTTAAGAAAGGGATTGAGGGATTATGGTCTATTTGCTGAAGAGGTTCATACAGAAATACTGAAGCTCAGACACGATGGAAACCAAAAATAAATTATGACAAAGAAACATAATGGAGCTTAAGCTCAAATCTGAAGATGATGCTGTAAAATTTCAAAAACATGTTTTCATATGCACGTTAATTGTGTGAACACGAGTGCAAGTTTAAGCTCTTACAAAATATTATATCTGTATTTTAGACACTCTATTTGATGCTCTTGGTATTAGGAGTCTATTTATCTAGAGGTATTTAGAGACTCATTTCTAAACTATTTGCTTTGCTTATCTTCCACACTTCACAGAGAGAGAGATTAAAACCTCAGTTTAGTCTTGATGGAAACCCTAAAACATGTAGGGTCACACGTCGTAACTGCAGCGGTCAGATAAACTGACCAGAAAGTTCAGAATCTTCACATTCTTCTGCTGTCAATCATTTACAGGCATTTTACTGTGTGATTCACACTTACTTAAAGGGATAGTTCACTCAAAAATTAAAATTATCCCATGATTTCCTCACCCTCAAGCCATCCTAGATGTATGACTTTTGTCTTTCAGACGAACACAATCGGAGATGCATTTAAAAATATCCTTAATGCTCCAAGGTTTATAATGGTTGTGGATGGGGGCCCAAATTTTGAAGTCAAAAATAATGCATCCATCCATAAAAAAAGTAATCCATACGACTCCAGTGGGTTAAAAAAAGGCCTTCTGAAACAAAGCGATGAGTTTTTGTAAGAAAAATATCCATATTTACAACTTTATAAATTCAAATAACTAGCTTCCAGCGGATGACTCTGGGTGACCTCTGACCTGACACACAACATAATGGCGAACGCAGAAGCGCAGAGGATAGAGCAAAACAAATCACCGGTCACGGCTTATAAGTCTAAAACAAGAATTTTTAAAAATAAGTGTCGGAGGATTTTGATATATAAGAGAAGTCAGTAAATGCAAGTTGACTTGTGCATTCTGCGTATGGTCGTCCGCCGGAAACTAGTTATTTAAATGTATAAAGTTGTAAATATGGATATTTTTCTTCCAAAACCACATCGCTTCGCTTCAAAAGGCCTTTATTAACCCACTGGAGTTGTATGGATTGATGCATTATTTTTGACTTCAAAATTTGGACCCCCATCCACAACCATTATATCACTTTATATCACTATCACATATAACTATCCCTTCAACACTTGTGTATTTAACCATTTACATAAATACACACTTTCATCCAAAAGTTTGGGAGAATTAAATTAAAAATTAAAAAGACATTTATAATGTTACAAAAGATTCTATTTAAAATAAATGCTGCTCTTTTAGAACTTTCCATTCATTAAAGAACCTGAAAAGAACCTTCTTGAGCAGCAAATCATCATATCAGAATGATTTCTGAAGGATCATGTGACACTGAAGACTGGAGAAATTATGCTGAAAATTCAGCTTTGATCACAGGAATAAATTACACTTTACTATATATTCACATAGAAAACAGCGGTTTTGAATTGTAAAAATATTTCACTATTTTACGGTATTTTTTGATCAAATAAACGCAGCCTTGGAGAGGGTAAGAGACTTTCAAAAACAAAACAAAATCTTAAATCAACCCCAAACTAATTAAAGGGACTGTATGTAAGAATTTATGTATTAATCACTTTTTTATTGCCAATATGTGAACAGCATGTAATGAAACTTAAAAAACGAGACCTTCCCCGACTTTCTAGCTTGTAGACTGAAAATCTCAGAACATTTTTGCCGGGAAAATCAAAACAATTTGACGTTTACGTGTTTCATTGTACGACACATAAAACAAATGCTTATACAATGTTCATGATAAAATGTAGAAAGAGCCGTTCTGTACTGTAATGTCAACCTGTCGTGATTCATTCAAACTATAGTGAATATATCAAGCATTTAATCAAGTTCAGTCTTGAGCAGAAAGCTGCTGCTGCAGTTCACTTAACGGCCACCGGTGTCGCTAATAACAAGGGTTTCTGAATTCTACATACAGCCCCTTTAAGAAAACCATAAAGATTCATCATGATTAAGATGCTGGTTAAAATTACAGACAAGCAGAGGTCTTTGTTAACACAAACAAATGATTCTGTCCAGGACAAACCACAGAAAGTTTATTTGAGGCCAGAGACGAGCACTCAGAACAGATCCCCAGTGTTCAAGGACAAGACAGATGTTAATAACACGGATGGCGAGTCGACACACGCCGGTAAGTAGAGAGGTCTGGTTAGATCGATTAGGCGGTTGCGAGCGGACGTCCTGCTCGGCCTTGTTAGTTCTCGGCGTTTGACCTACCTTACTGCAACACACATGCCTTTTTTGAGCGTCCATTGCCTCTGTTACCCTCGACTTCAGAGAGTCAAAGAGAAAGAGACACGCTGAAGAAATGATTGACATTCACTTCAAGACTCTACAAAGAAAGGCAACGCACCAATGCCAGATATTTACATCTGACAATAGAAAGCACAGATGAATTCAGCCAGAATGAGTGTTAATGAAACTCGTTTCAGGAATTGTCATTATAAAATGACAATTCAAAAACATGATGACCAGAAAATGTCACTCATTTCAACCAAAAATCAAATTTTTTTCCCCCATTTTGACATTATGTAAATGACAATTTCAGTGGGATGATCATTAATTACTATTATATATATATATATATATATATATATATATATATATATATATATATATATATATATATATATATATATATATATATATATATATATATATATATATATATATATATATATATATATATATATATATATATATATACACACAAAAAAAGTAAATATGAACTAAATTAATAAATAAGTTTACTAAATTCTAAATTGTTCTAATAAATATTATATATAATACTTATATATTTTAATAAACTCTTCTCCTTGATTTTTAAAGAAATTGCAAATTTGTTTTAAAATGCTATTTTAAAAAACAAGGTTTGCTGTGCATGTTTGTGATTATATCAATATGACTATAACAATAAAATTTTTACAATGAAATATTACAATTGTAATATAAGAAATATTACAGTTAATATATTTTATTGTAAAATAATTACAATGTAATGACAATTTTGGTGGGAGGATTTTCAATTACTATATACACAAAAATAAAAGTAAATATGAACTAAATTAATAAATTATAATTTAATAAAATTCTAATAATTAGTTTTAATAAATTATACAAAATATACTCATCTAGATAATGTATTATACATTAAAAAGTAAATATGAATAAATAAAATGAACTATATATATATATATATATATATATATATATATATATATATATATATATATATATATATATATATATATATATATATATATATATATATATATATATATATATATATATATATATATATATATATATATATATATAAAAATTGTAAATATTGACAATTTAAAAAAGGTAACTAATATATATGTTTACATTTATTAAAATTGTTTTTTTTGTTTACCTTTTTAAATTGTCAATATTTAAATTACTTTCAATATTTAAGGATTTTTAAATCTATTTTTGAAATATTTTATTATAGTTTACTATATAGTATACTATTTGTAGTGCTTTATGCTAACTGTAAAAGAAACTGCAAGAAAATGCATTTAATTTTTCCAAATGTTATCCAAACATTAATTCCCATTTTCTTTTGATTTTGGGCTGAAATGTGATTTTCTTGAGATTCAAACAATTAACAAAATATCTGGGATTGTGAACTGCAGGAAAATACGTTTCAGAATTTTCCAGAAATATCCCAGCAGCTTGACGACTGAATTTAAATTCACATTAAACATTTACTATTATTATAATATTATAAGATTTTAAATTTTAATATTATTCACCGTTTACAAACCAAATGTTTTAAAAACACATCGGGCACGTTCATCTTCAGGCAGCAGTGCTGAAAAACATGAGCTTTATTGGATATATTAATAGATTACCTTCATTACTGCTTTTTTTGTTTCTTTGGAAGAGCGGTTTCTTTTTATCAGGTTTCGTGTGGGCGGAGTCTAGAGAAGGAGTGGGCGTGGCTTGTGGCGTCACTCCGTCTACTTCATCAGGTGTCGGAACATGGTTTCCTGACGACTCCTTACTGATGTCATCGGTGTAAGCGTTACTCGACTGCAGCGGGTGGTCGACGCATCCGTCTTTATTCTCGTCACGGTCAGTTGCATTTACTGATGCAGAGCGAGTCGCATCATCGTCCGCTGACCTGATATTATTTGCATTATGATTTTGTAGGTGTGGATTAGTAAGGCAGCTGGGTGACACGTCAGGCTGATCTGCTGCGGTTCGTTCCTGAGCGGGTGTGTCTGTGCAAGGCTTCTCAGTCCTGGTGCTCACAGGCTGGTTTTGTGGTAAATCCATGAGTGTAGAGTCGATCGCAGTGATGGTTTGAGGTGATCCAGGCTCCTTTACGTCTGAAGGAAGGCTCTTTGGCTCACCGTTACCCAACAAGGTTGCTTCACCTCTGGGATTCGGGCCGCAACCTTTGGCCGGATCTTCTGGAGAAGAATCCAGGACTGCCAGAGACGTTCCGACCGCAGACGATCCAGCTTCGTCTCCGACAGACCTGACACTTGCTGCTTCGGAGGGAGAAGAGATGGATTTGTTGGAGCGTGTTGATAAGAGAATGGAGACGGCAGCATGCGTTAGGTTCAGTGCCGGCACTCTTTCGGTCGGCTTACAAAAATACACACAACTTTTTCTGCAGAATTATAAATTGGGCTGAGTTTACATGCAGCTCACAGCTTGTGTTTGGGTAGTTGACATCAGTGTCCTGCGGTGTGACATGCGCTCATCTTTATTATTGCAGTTTTATGAATTTAAATTGCGAATTTAAATGTGTCTCACTGTAGGACCGTTTGAAATACAAATAAAAGGCAGAGCTGCATGATTTGGGGGGAAAAATATCAAAATGTTGCAATAAAAATTGCGATTTTTTTGTGTTTTAAAAAGCTCTTTAAAAAACCATTAGGTTTGCTGTGTTTGTTTGTGATTATATCAATATGAATAAAAATTCTAAATAAAAATACAAAACATCCAACTAATATATCACTGTAAAATACAATAAAGATACAAATACAGAAAAAAGATACTTTAACAGTACAAATGTGAAATTACAATACAAATATTTGTCAATTTCACCATTTTCAAACTTATTTTGATGGAAAAAAGCAGGTTTTTAAAGCAGCTTTTTGATTAATCATGCAGCTCTAAAAAAATATGAAAAGAAAAAAATTGTCACCATTTACATATTTTAATAAACACTTTTTTGATTTTTATAAAAATTGCAATTTTGTTTTAAAATGCCATTTAAAAAAAACAAGGTTTGCAGTGCTTGTTTGTTATTATATATTAATATGCCTATAAATAAATAATTATATTTTTTTTTAAATTAAATTTTTATATTTTTTTACAATTTTAATATTTATAAAAAAAAAAAAAAAAAAAAATTAATTCAGGGGAAAAAAACAAAACAAAACAAAAAAACGTATTTAACAGTGCAACTGTAAAATGGCAATACTTATATTTATGGCCATCTTAATTTCAAACGTTACACCAAACATATTTTTGATGGAAAAAACGCAGGTTTCCATATTAGCGATTGTTCAATGAATTGATTGCCCTATAAAAAGCTGATTAAAAATGGTGCATAACCTAAAATACATTTTCACCATTTATAAACTATAAATAAATACTTTTCCCTAAACATGCAAATGTTGACCTAAATCTAATAATGCTGAACAAAAAATAATAAAAAATAATCGACGTGTCAACTACCCATTTGCAGTTTACAGCTTGTATTTTACATTAATTTACATGCAGGTTTGTTAACAATGAAGCATTTAGTATCACTGGCACAGCTCAGACCAATCAGAAGCGAAGAGAAACAGCAAAGCTAATTGGTTCAGCAGCAGGACGTGAGGAATCAGGCTCAAATCCCAAAAGTCTAATCGCTCCTCGACGTTCTGCTCACGCACGACTCTATAAGTGACTGGACAAGCAAACGCTTTTGCTTTAAAGGGGTCACATGTTGATGTATTCATGTGTCAGAAGCTCTTTTTGGACTGCGGGGAAAGTTACAGTCCTTTTTATCATACGATAAATGCAGTCGGACCCCTTTAATCCACTCACTATAGACAGCAGCACACAAGCCAGAAGAGAAATAAACAGACGCGCTTGAGACTTTTGCATTGGAGCCGGTGGAGGGCCTGACAGGTTCATGTTCTTACCGGACGGTCCCGTATCCCTATGCATTTCACTAGAAGGGGCACTTTCCGTTTCGCACCTGGGACGAGTCTTTCTCAGATGGAAACCCTTCCGAATGTCCGCCAAGAGTTGATCGATGATGCAGCCGTCTTCCTGCGGCACAGGCCCTTTTCTGACTGGAATGATAGAAAATACATTTCAATTATGGTTTGGGGAACCTATGGAAGCTTGTTTCCACAACAGAATTGTAAGAAAAAAGTCAGAATTTTGTAAGGAGGGGGGGGGGGGTAGCAATACCTTTTTTACTCCCCCCACCCCCTCCTCACAAAATTCTGACTTTTTTCTTACAATTCCAAGTTTACATCTCACAATTCTGCCATTTTTCCCCCTCAGAATTCCGAGTTTACGTCTTGCAATTCTGCATTTTTTTCCCCTTGGAATTGTCTTTACATCTCACAATTCTGCCATTTTTTCCCTCGGAATTCCGAGTTTACGTCTTGGAATTCTGCATTTTTTCCCCCTTGGAATTGTGTTTACATCTCACAATTCTGCCATTTTTCCCCTCAGAATTCCGAGTTTACGTCTTGTAATTCTGCATCCCCCCCCCCCCCCCTCGGAATTCCGAGTTTACGTCTTGCAATTCTGCGTCCCCCCCCCCCTCGGAATTCCAAGTTTACATCTCACAATTCTGCCATTTTTCCCCTCAGAATTCCGAGTTTATGTCTTGTAGTTCTGCATTTCCCCCCCCCCTCGGAATTCCGAGTTTACGTCTCGCAATTCTGCGTTTTTTTTCCCCCCTCGGAATTCCGAGTTTACGTCTCACAATTCTGCCATTTTCCCCCCCTCGGAATTCCGAGTTTACGTCTTGGAATTCTGCATTTTTTTCCCCTTGGAATTGTGTTTACATCTCACAATTCTGGCATTTTTCCCCTCAGAATTCCGAGTTTACGTCTTGTAATTCTGCATCCCCCCCCCCCCCCTCGGAATTCCGAGTTTACGTCTTGCAATTCTGCGTTCCCCCCCCCCCTCGGAATTCCAAGTTTACATCTCACAATTCTGCCATTTTTCCCCTCAGAATTCCGAGTTTATGTCTTGTAGTTCTGCATTTCCCCCCCCTCGGAATTCCAAGTTTACGTCTCGCAATTCTGTGTTTTTTTTCCCCCCTCGGAATTCCGAGTTTACATCTCGCAATTCTGCCATTTTTTCCCTCGGAATTCCGAGTTTACGTCTCACAATTCTGCCATTTTCCCCCCCTCGGAATTCCGAGTTTACGTCTTGGAATTCTGCATTTTTTTCCCCTTGGAATTGTGTTTACATCTCACAATTCTGCCATTTTTCCCCTCAGAATTCCAAGTTTATGTCTTGTAATTCTGCATCCCCCCCCCTCGGAATTCCAAGTTTACATCTCACAATTCTGCCATTTTTCCCCTCGGAATTCCGAGTTTACGTCTTGCAATTCTGCATTTTTCCCCCCTCGGAATTCTGAGTTTATGTCTCGCAATTCTGCATTTTTTTCCCCTTAGAATTGTGTTTACATCTCACAATTCTGCTATTTCCCCCCCCTCAAAAATCCGAGTTTACGTCTCGCAATTCTGCGGGGTTTTTTTTCCCCTTGGAATTCTGTTTTTGTCTCACAATTCTGCCCTCCCCCCCATCAGAATTCCGAGTTTACGCCTCGCAATTCTACGTTTTTTTTTTCCCCTCGGAATTGTGTTTACGTCTCGCGATTCTGCCATTTTTTCCCATGGAATTCCGAGTTTGCCTCTTGCAATTCTGCTTTTTTCTCCTCAGAATTTTGAGTTTACATCTCACAATTTTACCATTTTTTCTGAGATTACATCTTGCATTTTCCACTGCATAATAATAAAACAAAGGTATTTTAAATATTTTTATATCTCAGAATTCTGACTATTTTCTCAGAGTTGCAAGAAAAAAAGTCAATTGTGAGATAAAGTCACAATTACTTTATTCCATGGCAGAAATAAGCATCCAAAAATATATTTTTTTTTTAAAAAATACTAGACGTGAATGTATAACATTTGGTTTCATTAACGGTTCTTGAACATCTGTATTCCTCCACCGACATGGACAGAACAGCATACAGAATTACTGAATCTACAGCGTCACATCAGGAGAAGTGACGTTTGATCTGCACTGTGAGTCTGAACTGAATATGATGAGAAATACTGGGCCATGACATAACACAAACACAATAAACAGACATACATTGGTTAATTAGATTAACGACTCACTTATCTTCCCATCTTCTCCTTTCTGTCTCTTGGAGTCCTCCTCCGCCAGCTGCTGTTTTCTTTTCTCGGCTTTGGCAGCTTGTTCTTTACGGATCTTGTTTTCCTACAGGAAGGAACAACTTAACTGGTGCTCAGGTACTTTCATGATCTCTGTGGCAGGAACAAACCACTCAGGAGTGTTATTTTAATACATAGATGAGCAAATCACTGACCTTTAAGGCTTTGAGGAAGAGCTGACGGAAGGTCTTGATGGTGCTGAAGAGTTCATCCAGCGAGAGCTGACCGGCGTCTTCACAGAGATACTGAGCCAGATCTCCTTTCCTGTTGTCTATGTTGGTAAAACGCTCCTCCAGAGCTTTACACGCCGTCAGGTTCCTCTACAGAAACACCACAGGAGAATCCATGGATGAAAAAGCAGGAAAGAGACAATAGCAAGTTATAATTGGTTGAATACATTACACTTTAATATATATGAAAATAAAAAAGCAGTATATACAGTATTCACAATTGCATATTTTAATTTATTAGAGACCCCTGTGAATAAAAAACAAAAGTTTAAATGTCTTTGTGGTGTTTTTATTCAAAAGTTGACCGAGTGGATCAGGTAATCCGAGCTGGTGTGGAGGCGGAGACTAATTTGCATATTCATATTCACATAAAATGAAGCAAGGGTGTCAAGTTACAGTACATTCAAGCTATTTTAAGGGGGAAAAAAAGCTTAAATGTGTCATTTTGATGATCAAAGCTAAATTATTGACTCCAGGGGGACTTATATTTTATTTAATATTCACAATATTACCATTTAAGTAAGTGTTTCTACCTCTATAACCCCTAAAAACTGCTCCTTGACATCCTCGACTGATGAAGACACTCTTTTCTCTGCATCTTTCAGTCTCTTTAGAAGATTATTTGTTTCTGCCTGAATCGAGTCCAGATTTACGCTGAAAGAAACACACACAGAGCACCAGTTGAGAGTGAAATGACATCGCTGATCATGTGACACACACTCAGAGAACAGCAGCATTGTGTTACCCGGCCGCTATCTCACAGGCCTCGATGTCTTCTGGAAGGTTCAGCAGCTCTGGGTGGTTTAATTCGGCTTCCTGGGAATCACAAGATGCATGAGATTGACCACAAATCACAGTGAAGGATGGCATTCATTGCACGTGTGACCATACTGTACCTCCAGGATGTGATGTAAGAGGGTGATGCGACTCTTGTTTGCTTTGGTTTCAGTGAGTTTCAACAGGGAACTAATCTTGAATCCCTCAGCGTTTCCTGTGTGACTTCCCTGGCAAAAAGGAAAAACAAAATCAAATAAAAATTCACAAAATGAGAAACTAAGACACTGTAAATACAGAAAACAGAAGGTATCCAAGGTGTTTCAGTCAATAATGACTCTCTGCTGCCCAGAGACCGAGTTTACATGAACAAGTTCAGTCAATCAGTGGTTACAGATGCAGTCAATCACTTTATTACACACTGCGAAAAAGCACTTTATTGGCGTTTTCCTTACATAGTTGAGGAAGTTTCCAACATCAAGGATGAGCTTGCAGAAACTGGGCAGCAGTGAACTTTTCCTGAGACCTGCGGGGCGACACACACTTCACTGACTTCACATTATAATTGCACTGTGAATGTTGTGCCAAACAGATTAAAGGTGCAATTTTTGCAGTAAAATATCCAAAAACCACTAGGTCAGTGTTATATATTTTGTTCACTTGAGTACTTACAATATCCCAAATGTTTGCAACTATTTGTAAATCGTGAGAAAATTGCAATGTTAACCAAGGCTCCGGGACGTGCGAGTCGCCGCATGTCAATGGCATCATACCCGCGTTACCCTCGGTTTACGCTTTTATTTTGTAGAAACCATGGAAACACCAAAGACACTTTATTTACATGTTTTAATAGACAAGGGAACATCTGTTTTGATATATAATTATAGACAGAAAACTAATTATTGTTATATAGCTCAACACGTTTAGTCTTGTTTAAATCTAATTTTCTTGATGTTTTGCAAGTCTCATGCTTTACCTCAGAGAAAAACACTATTTTGTGAAGTAGCTAACATAGCATCATCAGATGCAGCTTTATTTTTAGTAACAGTAATACAGCATTTTCTCCATCATACAATATGTTTTTAAATGAATTGCATGTCATTTATCAACACAATCATCCAGCATTTAATATGATATTGTAAAATCGATCTATCTTACCGCAGTGTGTAACAGTGTCTCACAGCAGCCGCCGAGCGAACGCACAGAGTAACGTTATAACATCATTTTCAACACTCTCAAATGTATCTAATATGATAAACAGAGCTGCGTTACCGAATGCTCATGACCGGAAAAGCGGAAGCGGCGCCGGCGACTGTGTCATAATAAAAGTCCCGCTGCTCGCGGTGTGTTGATCAATCGCTCCAGCTCCTCGTTCAGCTCCACAACACTCGCTCCTGCTCTGCTTCACACTACAGTAACGTTAATAATCGCATCCATGAACATGATTTCTTCACAAGTCCTTTCCCTATTCTTTTGCACCGTCCGTTGAGGTGGAGAACACATGTCCCAAGATTCCGCTCTAAAACTTGGCATCATCAAGCTACGCCTTTGTTTTGAATAGGCCTCTAGCGACCTCTAGCGGACAAAATTATTACATATTGCACCTTTAACAAATGCATTGATGATTGCACATTTACTCTCACACACTCTGCTGGTTTGTACTCACTTTCACAGGCCGTTTCCACCAGCTCAACCTTCGGCTTCAGGATATCAAGCACCGACAGCGTCTCCTCACAGAGTAACATGCATTCAATCCTCAGCTGGTAACTGTGACGGGTTTAATAAAGACACTCAATTCCCAGCTAGAAAGTAAAGTTCGTCAGGACAGACTTTTATGTTGGCTTGACAAAGCCTTGTCTGAAAGTTTTATAAGCTTCCTAGAATGTTTTGTTTGCTAGCAAGTTTTATCAAGTTGTTAGCGTAACGTGTCTAGCATTATTTTGAATGTTTGTGGCATGTTTTAGTACATTGCTAGCATGTTTTAACATGTTGCAAGCCTTTTAAACGTGTTGCTAACGTTTTAACACATTGCTTCTGTTTAGTATGCTAATGTTTTAACATTTTGCTAACATGAATTAACACATTGCTAGTATGTTTTACTGTTGAGAACGTTTAACATGTTGCTAGCATGAATTAGCATGTTGCTGCATGTTTTAACATTTTGCTAACATGTTTTACTGTTGAGAACATGTTTAACATATTACTAGCACGAATTAACATATTCCTAGCATGAATTAGCATGTTGTTGCATGTTTTAATATTTTTTGCTAACCTGTTTTAATGTTTGCTAACTTGTTTTAACATGTTAGAGTTGCTACTTTAACGCTTTGCTAGCATGAATCCGCATGTCGAAAGCATTTTTACATGCTTCTAGGATGTTTTAACACTTTGGTAACATTTAACATTGCTTGTTTAGCATGCTAATGTTGCTAACATGATTTAACACATTGTTAAGATGTTTTACTGTTGAGAACATGTTTTACATGTTGCTTGCATGAATTAGCATGTTGCTAACATGATTTAGCATGTTGATAGCATGAAATAACACATTGCTAGCATTAATTAGCATGTTGCTAACATTATTTAACACTTTCCTAACATGTTTTAACACTGCTTGTGTTTTAATGTTGTCAGTGTTCTTGTATGTTTTAACACTTTGCTAATATTAACATGGTAACAACATGATTTAACATGCTGCGAGGATATTTTAACACATTACTAACATGCTAAATAATTCTAGCACTGTTTTAACAATGCTTGCGTTAGTGTTGCTAATGTTTAAACATTTTTCTAACATGAATCAACACATTGCTAGTATGTTTTAACACATTGATAACAAGTTTAACATTTTGCTAGAATTAATGCATTGCTAACATGAATTAACATGCTGCTAGCATGAATTAGCATGTTGATGGCATTATTTATAACATAACATGCTGCTAAAATGTTTTAACACATTGTTAGCATGATTTAGCATGGTAGTAATCTTTTAACATGTTGCTAAAATGAAGTAACACTTTTCTAATATGTTTTACCATGCTGCTAACATGAATGAGCATGTTGCGAACATGAATTAACATGTTGATAGCATGAATTAACACATTGCTAGTATGTTTAAACATTTTTAACAAGTTTTACCTGGTTGTTAGCATGACTTAACACATTGTTAGCAGGAATTAACACATTGCTAACACGAATTAGCATGCTGCTACCATGTTTTAGCACATGCTATCAACATGTCCTAAGCTAGTTGCTAGGCTTTGCTAGTGATTGATAATTGGTGGATGAAGCTTAAATATAAATATTTTGACCCCCTCGATGAAAGTTTATGGGATTTTTCATAGGTTTCATGGTACATTTAACGAAAACAGCAAATCTGATCAGTTAGAAGAGAACTTCAGTCTGAATTCAGTCTGAGTTTGGTGGCTGTAGATTTAAAGCTCTTTAAGGAGATAATGTTTACATTTAGTCTCAGAAGAATAATAAAAATGTGCTTAGGATTTCTTTATCAAGCCAACATAATAACAGCTGCCTTATGCATCTGGAAGTGTGAATCTGAAACACTTCAGTTTTGTGGTCTTAATGTAACTTTACCAGGGTACAGCCAGCAGAGAGAGGTAAAAGCGGTCCACGTTGGCCAGTTTGTCTGGATCTCCTTGAAAGGTTTTTAAGTTGTCAATCTGGAGAAGTCGAAGGAATAAAGTTAAATGCAAAACACTCAACTAACCATAAGCAGGGTAGACTGAATATTTAATTAGATGCAAATGAAGCTCAGATGTTCAGTGTGTTGTACTGCTGATTGATCATTAGATATAAGAATTAAAATTCTGACCAATCACAACAGACTGGGCCATCTGACCAATCAGAGCAGAGCAGCTCTCAGAAAGGCGGGGTTTAGAGAGACCGAATCTTTGAACGAAGCATTTCAGACACTGAGAAAAGAGCTGATATTGCAGAGGATATTATGAGAAAATTAGTGTTTTTTGACCTTGGATGAATGTAAATGTATTGTAAGAGACTTTAAAACACATTAGGAGCCTTTGGAATAGCATAATAGGGGCACTTTAAACATTTCCAGTGGACAAAAATACCTTTATTTCATTCGCATCAAGATCTATGAATGTGAAATACTTCATTTCGAATGTACATTTAATTGGGAAGTACCTCATGTTTTTCCGGAAGCAGTTTCAGAAGCTGTTTCAAAGACTCAACGTCAAATTTCGAACAGTCTCCATTCTGCACCATCGCCACAAACTCCTCATGAGAGCTGTTAGGGAGCGAATCAAACATCTTGAACGTCTCGCCACGATAATCACACAAACACACACCAGTGAGTCCAAAACATGTGATCTTACCACTTGAACTGCTTCAGAAATATATTCAGGTTCAGATTCTTCTTGGCGTCAATAAAGGAAATCTGAGAAACAGGAGAAAAAGCGATGAATGTTTTTTTTACTAAATTAATTTGATATAACCCCATTTATTTAGTTGATTCCTGATTGTGAACTGATTCATCAGCCGAAACCCTTTAAACTCAAATTTACTTGAATCCCTTTGAGATTGAGTTAATATTTCAACAAAAAAAAAAAAAAGAAAACACACACACACCCAAAAAAAAAGGCCCTACAAAAATTTATTTACTTAATATATATAATTAAAGTAATATACATAATATGGAAGCATGTTTCTGCCATTAAATAAAAAGTGCAGAATTGTGAGAAGTAAACAATTCCGAAGGGGGGGGGGGATGCAGAATTGCGAGACATGTAAACAATTCTGAGGGGTAAAAAAAGAAGTGAAAAAAAAAAGCAGAATTGCGAGATGTAAACTCGGAATTCCGAGGGGAAGAAACGGCAGAATTGCGAGACGTAAACTCGGAATTTCGAGGGGGGAAAAAAAAAATGGTAGAATTGCGAGACGTAAACTCGGAATTCTGAGGGGGAAAAAAAAAAAACGGCAGAATTGCGAGACGTAAACTCGGAATTCCAAGGGGGAAAAACGGCAGAATTGAGAGACGTAAACTCGGAATTCCAAGGGGGAAAAACGGCAGAATTGAGAGACGTAAACTCGGAATTCCAAGGGGGAAAAAAAAAGGCAGAATTGCGAGACGTAAACTCGGAATTCCAAGGGGGGAAAAAAAAGGCAGAATTGCGAGACGTAAACTCGGAATTCTGAGGGGGGAAAAAAACGGCAGAATTGAGAGACGTAAACTCAGAATTTCGAGGGGGGGAAAAAAATGGCAGAATTGCGAGATGTAAACTCGGAATTCTGAGGGGGGAAAAAAACGGCAGAATTGTGAGACGTTAACTCGGAATTCCAAGGGAAAAAAAAAAAACGGCAGAATTGCGAGACGTAAACTCGGAATTCCAAGGGGGAAAAAAACGGCAGAATTGCGAGACGTAAACTCGGAATTTCGAGGGGGAAAAAACGGCAGAATTGCGAGACGTAAACTCGGAATTCCAAGGGGGAAAAAAAACGGCAGAATTGTGAGACGTAAACTCGGAATTCCAAGGGGGAAAAAAAACGGCAAAATTGAGAGACGTAAGCTCAGAATTTTGAGAAAAAAAAAAAAAAAAAAAAAAAAAAACGGCAGAATTGCGAGACGTAAACTCGGAATTCTGAGGGGGGAAAAACGGCAGAATTGAGAGACGTAAACTCGGAATTCCAAGGGGAAAAAAAAAAGGCAGAATTGCAAGACAAACAGAATTTCGAGGGGGAAAAAAAAAAATGGCAGAATTGCGAGACGTAAACTCGGAATTCTGAGGGGGGAAAAAACGGCAGAATTGCGAGACGTTAACTCGGAATTCCAAGGGGAAAAAAAACAAAAAAACCCGCAGAATTGCGAGACGTAAACTCGGAATTCCAAGGGGGAAAAAACGGCAGAATTGCGAGACGTAAACTCGGAATTCTGAGGGGGGAAAAACGGCAGAATTGCGAGACGTTAACTCGGAATTCCAAGGGGAAAAAAAAACAAAAAACCCGCAGAATTGCGAGACGTAAACTCGGAATTCCAAGGGGGAAAAAACGGCAGAATTGCGAGACGTAAACTCGGAATTCTGAGGGGGGAAAAAACGGCAGAATTGCGAGACGTTAACTCGGAATTCCAAGGGGGAAAAAACGGCAGAATTGCGAGACGTAAACTCGGAATTCCAAGGGGGAAAAAAAACGGCAGAATTGCGAGACGTAAACTCGGAATTTCGAGAGGGGAAAAAACGGCAGAATTGCGAGACGTAAACTCGGAATTCCAAGGGGAAAAAAACGGCAGAATTGCGAAACGTAAACTCGGAATTCCAAGGGGGAAAAAACGGCAGAATTGTGAGACGTAAACTCGGAATTCCAAGGGGGAAAAAAACCCGGCAAAATTGCGAGATGTAAACTCGGAATTCCAAGGGGAAAAAAAAATGGCAGAATTGAGAGACATAAACTCGTAATTTCGAGGGAAAAAAAAAAAAAAAAAAAAAAAAAGGCAAAATTGCAATTCTGCCATTTTTCATGAAATAATTTTTTTTTATTTAACCCCATTTATTCAGTTGATGTTCCTGCTCTGATTGTGAACTGATTTCATCAGCCGAAACCCTTTGAACTCAAATATTTAATCCCTTTGAGATTGAGTTCATATTTCAGCAATTTAATGACACACTCGCACGTTCGCTTCTCTGATGTCGATTAATAGTCACATGACATTTAGGTAAAAACAAAATATATTTAGTTGTGTTTTATTTTGATTTGATATTAAGGTTTAATTTTTAGCTTATCATCAATTATTGAACCCCAGGTTGGGAAACCCTGCACTAAAGAAATGAATATTTGTCTTCATAACCTTTAATCACCTCTGAAACAACTTTCCTTTTCAGCTGACATCACTCACTCACTCTTATCTTTCACAACCGAGTCAATTCCTAATGATAAATCAAGCCTTTCTTCTTATTGAATACTCTATTTCATGTGGTTGCACTGGTGGCCAAACGATCGCAATAATTACATGTTTTGAAATGTTCTGCTCATCAAGGCAGCATCTATTTGATCAAAAATACAGTAAAAAGTGAAATATTTTTACAATGTAAAATGTGTTTTCTATGTGAATATATTTTAAAATGTATTTATTTCTGTGATCAAAGCTGAATTTTCAGCATCGTTACTCCAGTCTTCAGTGTCACATGATCCTTCAGAAATCATTCTAATATGATGATTTGCTGCTCAAGAAACATTTATGATTATTATCAATGTTGAAAACAGTGATAATAATCAGGAAAAGTGTTTTTTTCAGTTCATGTATTCCCTGGGAATGGAACGCATGACCTACGCTCTGCTATTTGAGCTACAGGAATGCCCTCAAGCTCGATGTTGAAACTTCATCTGTATTAAATCTCACACCTCTTTGGGTTCTTTCTTGACGGGGGCGGCCGGGTTCTTGTCTTTGGGTTCAGACACTGGCAGACTGAAGAGCTGCTCGATGCTGGTGTAGTTCGGCTCCAGGGATGAATCATTTGTGACAGACGCCCACAGAGAAGGACCATCTACATGGAAGAAAAGAAAATACGCACTTAGCTTCAGATGAGCAGAAATATAAATTCTGAAATAATCAGAGGCCTGTTGCATGAAGCTAGTTGAACAAACTTTGAGTTTCAGAGTAAATCCAGCCTGGTGTAGATCAGGTTTAGTGGGCTCGGTATAAATGTTCTCGGTTTGAGATTATCTCGGTGTGCACCTGAATGTGACGCATGCAGTCAACTATTCTGTCTGTTATTATATATCAACTAATTCACACGGTTCCTGTTCCTAAACGGCCCATTAAAAACCCATCAAACTGTGCTGTTCTCTTCGTGTCTATTCTTGTCTAAATATGCTGTTACTGGCCAAAATAAACTGAACTGAGTCTTTAAACTTTATACTGATAATCAAAAGTCTGGCTGTTAGCAGTTATTTAAATATCATTGATATACCATTACAGTTTTAGTTAATATTTTGAATTGGATTTAATATTTTATGTTTTCTTTTTAATTTAAAATTGTTGTGAGTTAGACGTTTAATATACTAAGTTGTCCTTTTTTATTAGTTTTTGTTTAAGTTATAATTGTTTTTTTTTTTTTTACTAATTGTTTATTATTATTATCATTTTTTTTAAAAAGTCTCTTTATTGTTTTAAATGTAAAATTATTAGTAATTTTGTGTGTTTGTCATATTTAGTTTTTGTTTTTCAAATGTCTATTTAGTTATGTTTTAATTGTATTTTGTTTTTGTTTTTTTGTTTTTTACAAACTTGTGTTTGCATTTCTATTTTTTAATTGCTTTTTTATTTCAGTCATTTTGTCATGTTTGTCATTTTTATTAGTTTTGTTTATTAAATGTCTATTTAGTTTAAGTTTTAAATTTGAAAACTTTTGTAATTTTGTTGTGCATTTGCCTTTTTTTAAATGTCTAGTTTTTGCTTTAAATTTGAAAATTTTGTAATTTTGTTGTGTTTGTCTATAATTTATTATTTTTTTAAAGTCTATTTTAAATCTAAATTAGTAATTTTGTTGTTTGTCATTTTTAAAAAGTCTGTCTTAAATTTTAAAAAATTAGTAATTTTGTTGTTTTTGTGAATTTTTATTAGTTTTTTAAAATTTGTCTATTTAGATTTTATTCAGTTTTAACTATTTTTTTTTTTTTTTTACAATTTTGTTATGTTTGTCTATAATTAATTATTTTTTTAAAGTCTATTTTAAATCTAATTTTTAAAAAGTCTGTCTTAAATTTTAAAAAAATTAGTAATTTTGTTGTTTTTGTGAATTTTTATTAGTTTTTTAAAATTTGTCTATTTAGATTTTATTCAGTTAACTGTATTTTTTTTTTTTTTTTTTACAAATTTTGTTGTGTTTGTCTTTAGTTTTTTATTGCTATTTTTTATTTTAAAATTTGTCATTTTTATTAGTTTGTTTTTTAAATGTCTATTTAGTTTAAGTTTTAAATTTAAAAACTTTAGTAATTTTGTTGTGCGTTTGCCATGTTTTTTTTAAAATGTAGTTTAAATAGTTTTTGCTTTAAATTTTAAAATTTAGTCATTTAGTTTTTTGAAATGTCTATTTAGTTTATAATTAAGTTTTACATTTAAAAACTTTAGTAATTTTGATGTTTGTCATTTATTTTTTTTAAATCTATAGTTCTTCATTATTTTAAATTTTAAAATGTTAGTAATTTTATGTTTGTCATTTTTATTATTTATTAGTTTAATAGGTTTTAGTTGTAATTACTTCAACTTTTTTTTAAATGTTTAAAAAAAATCCTTAAGCTTATTTTATTTCAGTTAATGTTTACTTTATTTCAAGTTTTGATAGTTTTATTTAATAATATCCCTGGCTATTATCTTACATATTTACATGTCTATGTCAGATGCTTTTATCCGCAGTGACTCTCAACAATAGACTTTTTCAGCTCAGACATTCCAGTCAGACTCAGACCTGTCCGCCCACGCTCTGCTGTGTGAAATCTCACCAGTAACTGCTCTAGAATTGAGTTTCTGCCAGTTGAGTTTCTTCATCCTGAGGGTGGGATGAGGGCCGGTCTTCACCGGGGCGCTGTAGCGTTGCCCAACCGGATGAAACGTCTGCGCCACGATCACATCACCCATACCAGGAGGAGGAGGAGGAGGAGGAGGAGCACCCATTCCTGGCAGAGGAGGAGGCGGCGGCGGTGCACCCATACCAGGTAAAGGTGGAGGCGGTGGTGGACCTGCAGAACCCATCCCAGGAAGAGGTGGAGGAGGAGGAGGAGGAGGAGGTGGAGGCATCCCTGATCCTGGTACAGGAGGTGGAGGAGGTGGTGGTGGTGGAGGAGGAGGTCCAGCTCCTGTTTTGAGGGGAGGCTGCATGCCGGGCAGAGGAGGAGGTGGTGGTGGTACAGTCTTTGTGGAGTTGCGCAGTGGTTCATGGTTGGTTGATCTGCAAGAACACTCCAGTTTCTCGTCTTTCGCCTCAGTCTGAACGGCTTGATTCTTTCTTTTGACCTCAGAAGAACTTTTGGCTGCTTCCTTAGAGAAGACGAGACGCTGCAGAATCTTCTCGCACGCATCCATCTCAGCTGAATGGAGAGAGAACATGTCTGAACAATAAAATCTCATCAGATCATTCCTGGCAAAATGAAATCTCCATAGACACAAAAACCCCAAAGCCTTACAAGACATAGATAAATAAATAAAGAGGCAATTGAGCAATGAAGCAAATAAATATGAAACTAGATGTATGTGTAAATATATAAATAAGTAAATTAATTTATGTTAATATATAAAGTAAATTAATGTCCAAATAAGTAAATAAGCAAGTGAATAAGTAGCTATATGTAAATAAGTACATAAATAAGCAAGTAAATAAAGTAAAATTAATATGTGAAGTAAATCTATAAGTAAAATAGCAAGTAAATAAATTAGTAAGTTAATATGCATAAATAAGCAAGTAAATGAATTAAATTAATATGTAAATAAGTGAATCTATAAATAAATAAGCAAGTAAAAGTAAATAAGAAAATGAATAAAGTAAATATGTAAATCTATATGTAAATAAGTAAATGTAAATAAAATGGGTAAATAAGTAAATAATATATGCGAAATAAGTAAATAAACAAGTAAACAAATATATAATTAAAATAAAATAAATTAGTAAGTTAGTAAATAATCAAGTAAATAAGCAAATAAAATAATACTAATAAGTATTCTAATAAGTAAATAAGCAACTGAATAAGTAAATATGTAAATAAACAAGTAAATAAATAACAAGTAAATGGAAATGAATAAGTATAAAAAGTAAATAAGCAAATAAACAAGTATTTATATGTAAATAAATAGTTACTTGATTAATTTACTTGCCTATTTACATTTTTTATACTAATTTATTTGCTTGATTATTTACTTGTTTTATTTATTTACTTGATTATATACTTAGTTACTCGTTTACCTATTTACATATTCATTTACTTGTTTATTCACATATTAATTTACTTGCTTATTTTACTATACATCTATTTACATTTACTTGCTCATTTATTTCCTTATAGATATAAACATTAATTTACTTGCCTATTTGCATATATGTAAATAAGTAAATCTATAAGGAAATAAATAAGCATATATATGTAAATATATAAATAAATAAATAAATAAATAAAGTGAATAAGTAAATAAGTAATTAAGTAAATAAGCAAGTAAGTTCACCTTAGTTTAAAAAAAGAGCTGTGATAATGACAGCCAATCGAAACATTTCTACAGCTGAGAGTGATTTAATACAGATAAATGTAATTTCTGTGATCTGATCAAATCTTCAGAGATCCTCATTCAACTGTGTGCGCAATTACAGCAAACTGAAAGATGGACGCGTACATCACATGGCAGCTAATGGGATTAGACCGGGATGTAGTAAAGTGAGATACAGGGAAACTCACAGCTCTGAGCGATCAGCGTGGCCCGGTTCGTGAGCGACTCCAGCGCCTGCCAGATATCTGCTCGCTCGGGACCCAGAAGAAGAAGGGCTTGTAATATAGACAACAGCTGCAGTGAAGACGGGAAACTGCTCACCTGCAAACACACAATCCTGAAACATCAGAGACCAGCGAGATCAGCACAGATCAGAGGACGAGCGGGAACGCACAGCTCACCTTATTAAACAGAGATGAGAAGACTTCCTGATGGTTGCTCATGTCAATTCCTCCATAAAGCCTCAGGAGCTCGTCCTCATCCTCAGCCATGGCCTCTTCAAACGCCTCGCACTGGATGATCAAGTCTTCATCGTCCTCTTCTCTGAAACACACGCACTGTGCTGTGACACTTCCTCGTGAACTTGAGTTTTATCTCACGATTCATTTTTTAAAGTTCAAAGTAAACTCACCTCAGCTTTGGCAGTAGGTGAAGCAGTTGTAATCCTGGTGGACAAAAATAAACGTAATATCCATGAATAAACCATAAATATCATCTAGAGCTGTGTGTTAGAAAGCTCAGACCTGAGGAGTGTTAAAACACAAAACATGAGGCGGTGCTACACCTGAACACAATTAACACCTGATCACTTCTGTTTGCCACTGCATACTAAGCATACTATTTTTGCAGTATGCAATATGTATATCGTGCACAATAGGTTGCACACTCAAAATGTAGCATACTACTGCCTGAATGTTAGTTTGGAGAATTAGTATTCTATAATATTAGAATTATAGGGTTGTGTTCTAAATGGCATTCTTCCATACTACTCATACTATTTTTGCAGTATGCAATATGTATATCATGCACAATAGGTTGCACACTCAAAATGTAGCATACTACTGCCTGAATGTTAGTTTGGAGAATTAGTATTCTATAATATTAGAATTATAGGGTTGTGTTCTAAATGGCATTCTTCCATACTACTCATACTATTTTTGCAGTATGCAATATGTATATCATGCACAATAGGTTGCACACTCAAAATGTAGCATACTACTGCCTGAATGTTAGTTTGGAGAATTAGTATTCTATAATATTAGAATTATAGGGTTGTGTTCTAAATGGCATTCTTCTATACTACTCATACTATTTTTGCAGTATGCAATATGTATATCGTGCACAATAGGTTGCACACTCAAAATGTAGCATACTACTGCCTGAATGTTAGTTTGGAGAATTAGTATTCTATAATATTAGAATTATAGGGCTGTGTTCTAAATGGCATTCTTCTATAATACTCATACTACTTTTTTGCAGTATGCAATATGTATATCGTGCACAATAGGTTGCACACTCAAAATGTAGCATACTACTGCCTGAATGTTAGTTTGGGGAATTAGTATTCTATAATATTAGAATTATAGGGTTGTGTTCTGAATAGCATTCTTCTATACTACTCATACTATTTTTGCAGTATGCAATATGTATATCATGCACAATAGGTTGCACACTCAAAATGTAGCATACTACTGCCTGAATGTTAGTTTGGGGAATTAGTATTCTATAATATTAGAATTATAGGGTTGTGTTCTGAATAGCATTCTTCTATACTACTCATACTATTTTTGCAGTATGCAATATGTATATCATGCACAATAGGTTGCACACTCAAAATGTAGCATACTACTGCCTGAATGTTAGTTTGGAGAATTAGTATTCTATAATATTAGAATTATAGGGCTGTGTTCTAAATGGCATTCTTCTATACTACTCATACTATTTTTGCAGTATGCAATATGTATATCGTGCACAATAGGTTGCACACTCAAAATGTAGTATACTACTGCCTGAATGTTAGTTTGGAGAATTAGTATTCTATAATATTAGAATTATAGGGCTGTGTTCTAAATGGCATTCTTCTATAATACTCATACTATTTTTTGCAGTATGCAATATGTATATCGTGCACAATAGGTTGCACACTCAAAATGTAGCATACTACTGTCTGAATGTTAGTTTGGAGAATTAGTATTCTATAATATTAGAATTATAGGGTTGTGTTCTAAATGGCATTCTTCCATACTACTCATACTATTTTTGCAGTATGCAATATGTATATCGTGCACAATAGGTTGCACACTCAAAATGTAGCATACTACTGTCTGAATGTTAGTTTGGAGAATTAGTATTCTATAATATTAGAGTTATAGGGCTGTGTTCTAAATGGCATTCTTCTATACTACTCATAATATTTTTGCAATATGTATATCATGCGAAACAGGTTGCACACCCAAAATGTGTGATACTATGTAATATAATAAATGTGGCATACTACTGTCTGAATGCATGCTTTTTCACATGCTAATTTTTAATAAATAGCAAGCAGTGTTCAGCGTACGCTGCGCAGTAAGTAGTATTCTAGTATTCTATATTAGGGTTATTGGGCTGTTCTAAATAGCATTCTTCCATGCTACTCATACCTGTTCTGCAGTATACAGTTAATAAACGTTTCACACTCTATTTAAAAACTTTGTAGGGAACTGTACAGGGTGTCTACTGCACAGTCAGTAGTATCTCGGTGTAGTTGAACTTACCGATAAACTCCTTGCGCATCTTGTCCCGTTGCCGCAGGTCGTCGGCGCTGAAGATGAGGGCGTTTATGACGCTCAGAAGGGTCACCATGTAAGGCACGTTATCAGTGGCTCGAAGCTCGTTCATGATCACACTGAATCGATACTGCTGCGTCTTCACAGACTGTCAGAGAAACACAACGCTAATGACATGACAACTTTATTTACATGGTTACTTTAAAGCTAACATCACTGCTCTGAAAGAAAAACATCAGTCTTGTTTTTCAGAACAAATACCTAAACATTCATAAATCAAGATACATTTACTTGAGAAGCAAATTATGTCATATAAAAAGTCTTGTTTTCTGCTTTGTTTTGTGCTTAAAACAAGAACAAATATCTGTCAATGGGGTCAGAAAAATAAACTTAATTCAAAGAGAAAACTAAATTATATTTGTTCTGGTTTTAAGCTTAAACTCATCATTTTGACCAATTTTTCAGAAAACAAAACTCAGTATCTATTGTCTTTTTTCTTCTCAAGTAAATGAAAACATTTTCTAAGAATACTGAAATTTTTGTACTGCAAATTTTTTTTTTGTATTTTTGTCTTGTTTTCCAGCACAAATATCTAAACATTCTTAAAACAAGATACATTTACTGGACTCTAAAAAATGCTGGGTTGTTTCAACCAAAATTTGTGTCAAATATGGACAAACCCAACCATTGGGTTAAAAAATAATTTAAAAATTGAACCCAACGACTGGATCTGTCCATATTCGACCCAAATTTGGGTTGAAACAACCCAGCATTTTTTAGAGTGTGGAGAAGCAAAATGACTTAAAGTCATATAAGTCCATAGAGGACAAAAACATCTGTGTCAAAAAACTCTAAACTGCTAGAAAATCAAAGCCACAAATCTAAAAAAGTTGTGCTCCAAAATTTGAGGTTGATATCTTAAAAAATGAGCTTTCAGTAAGATTTTGTTTGGGTACCAAATTTTACCAATTAGATGCCAGCAAAGCTACCATATATTAATTTTTAAACAATAGTTGGGTTTAATAAAACTGCCCAGCATGTTGGGCAAACATTTAACCCAACTGCTGGGTTAAAACAACCCAATCACTGGGTTTGTCCATTTTCAACCCAACTTGGGCATTTTTTAGAGTGTATTTTCTTTATAGGCCAAACTTGAGAAAATGGCACCATCTGGTATAAAAATAAATAAATAAATAAAAGCCTTGCCAACAGAATAAAAGCCTATTAACAAAGACTGCATCATTTTATAGTTAAATGACCCTGGGATTAATAATTGTAGTTTTAATGAATTTCAAAGGGGATATTTTTGTCCTAAAGGTCCCGAGAGGAATTATTTTGTGTTACGAGTGTAAAATAGATTTATTAAAGGAAATGAGGGTGAAATATTAAAATTCCAATCAAAATACACACCTGTACCAAATTGTATGCAGTTGGCATTAACACAGGCAAAATTATCAAAAAAACAAAAACTGAAAAAGACAAAAAATGTCCATAAGGACACACAAGGGATAATTTTAATACATTTTCTAAAAAAAAAAAAACACTTTCAATATCTATTTGCTATCTTAAGAGGTTATGCTTAAAACAAGAACAAATATCTGCCACAACAAGATTATATTTTTGTCTTGTTTTATGCATGAACACTTCAGAAAACACGACTCAATATCTTGTCATTTTGCTTCTCAAGTAAATGGAAACAAGGCAGAGTTTTCTGAGAAAACAGAAAGTTGTTAACACTGTGCTAAAGTTGTGTACTGTTCCCCACACACTGATACATTAAGTGATGAAATCCCATCACACTTTGAGCTGCATGATATCACTCTCAGCTGACCACCCGAGACGGATGTCGACATCAGGTGTAAACGGCGCAAAAGTCTTGCTTTCTGACCTGATATCAAGCCTCACGATCCAGACAGACTTAAGCCATGAACACACTTGCCTTGTAATGGTCCAGCGCGTCTAAAGCGAGCCGGTGTCCCTCGGAGGAGAACATGCTGAGGGCCGCCAGCAGCTCGAACACCTGCTTCTTCACCATGGTGTTGGAGGTGTCCAAAGCTGGAGGGAAAGGGAAAGGAAATACTGCGTTTGTAGCTTCCTCCTCCATCGTTTTCTCCCTCTCCACATTTGGGATGTGTTAGCAGCTCATTTTGGGGGGATGTAACGTGAACTTTGTACTTTTGATGGTTAAAAAAACAACCGAAGCATGTGATAGGTGTGAAGATTGAGCAATTCTTTGTAGGAATGCATGTTTTCTGAATTTATCTCAACTACTGGATAGTCAGGACACAGTTTTAAAGCAACAGTTCGACAGGTGGAGATGTTTGCAGGACTTCGACAGGCTCGTTTTTTGTGTGTGCATCCTGACAAGAGAAGAGCGATTCTCCTTCAGAAGCTCATGACAGAAGGGTGAGTGAAAGATTTCTGGGTGAAGTATTCTTGTAACCCTGTAAAGGCTGACATGTGGAACTAGTTTGATGACAAACATTGATGTTGGCTTGACAAAACTTAAGTTTGAAGTTTGAGAATTTAACTCAAAGCAGTCAGTAAAATGATAACATGTTCTAGAACATTACTAACATGAGGGGCTTTCGAAGCGGAAGAACCTTTTCATGCTTCCTAGAACTATTGGCTGAAGTACCTGGATTTTGCCGTGTTCGCACCGGACGATTTTAGTTCAAGGAACTCCTTTTGGGGAACTACATTAGCTTCTACTTCAGAGTCGGGTCTAAACCAGCACTATAGGAACCATCAGTGACGTGAGCGTACAACGATTGGTCAAACGCATGTCAAACACCGGCACTCTGCATTTTGAAAAAGATGTGTAAACATATTTACTTCAAAAACATGGGAAACAGTGATGATATGCAATACTTTATGTTGTCATTGGAGATTTTGTCATTTAGCCCTACTTTTTGCTCTTTCATTCACGTATATTATGCATTTACATTCTATCTCTGTTATCACGAAACCCACGACACAAACACCGCTCCGATCACGGCATCCTCCATCCAACGGTTTTTAGAGTTTGTAAATGCCGCGCTTAAAGGATTAGTTCACTTTCAAATTCAAATTTCCTGATAATTTACGTCTTTCTTTCTTCAGTCGAAAAGAAATTAAGGTTTTTGATGAAAACATTCCAGGATTTTTCTCCATAGAGTGTATTACTGCCCTCCTCAGGTCAAAGTTTGAACTAAATTGTCATATATAATATGCTAGTGCAAGTATATAACAATTAGTTCAAACTTTAACCTGTGGAGGGCGGTAATACATTTAGCAGTGTCTACACTGCTGGAACTCTAATAGAAAAGAAGAAGAGAGCTAGTTCAAGATGAGCATTTATGGTTAAAATGTTTATAATTTTTAATTTTTTTTTAGAAAATGTCCGATGGTTTCTCTAGATCAGACTCTTATTCCTCGTCTGGGATCATGTAGAGCTCTTTGAAGCTGCACTGAAACTGTAATTTGGACCTTCAACCATTTAGGCTCCAGTGAAGTCCACTATATGGAGAAAAATCCTGGAATGTTTTCCTCAAAAACCTTTTTTCCATTCTTTTTGACTGAAGAAAGAAAGACATAAACATCTTGGATGACATGGGGGTGAGTAAATTATCAGGAAATTTTAATTTGAAAGTGAACTAATCCTTTAAAATGTCACTTTCGGCCGCTTCAGAGTTCCTATTCCTGGTGCAAATGCAACCAGGATCATGGCCCGGGGAAGAAATTAGTTCTCGGGGAACTATTCGGTGTGAAAGCCTCTAATACTTAACATCTTCTTAAAAATTTCCAATCAAGACCATCTACAGTTGCTGCTGGTGTTCCTCAGGGCTCTGTTTTGGGCCCGCTTCTATTCATCAACTTTTTAGGAAACATGGGATCTATTTTCACTGCTACACTGATGACACCCAGCTCTACCTGTCCTCCACCTCTGGCTCTTTTCCTTCACCTTCTTTGTCCAGCTGTTTAGCTGAAATTAAAGTTTGGCTTTCAACAAACTTTTTCAAACTCAATAGTGATAAAACCGAGGTCTTACTTGTACTTGCCTGTATTGTATACTGTATTTATGATGTGTGATTGCTGTTATACTCTTCTATTCTGTGATGCTAATGGGATTTGTCTATGGTTTTCATTTTTTGTATTCTTTTTAATTACCATTTTGCTTGCATGTAAGGTGACATTGTGTTATGAAAGGCGCCATTAAATAAAATGCATGATAGATAGATAGATAGATAGATAGAGTGGCTCTACCCTGCGACAGCTTGCGCACGTATCCCTCATTATCCACGATGAAGTGAATCCCGGCGGACGAGTTCATGACGGCTCTCACGCAGTTGACGCACGTGAGCTGCAGCAGAGCGTCTGCGATCCGAGAGCATCCGCGTCCCGACAGCCGATCCAGGGCTTCCAGAAGCAGGTCGAGCCCCGAGAGCTCCAGGAACTGCACCATCCAGGCCTCGTCGCTTCTCTCCAGACGCTTCTTCAGGCCGGAGTAGTTGACCACGCTGGGCACCTGCAGCAGACGGATGCACAGCTCCGGCTCTGCGTTCTCCAGGTTGGCCTCCTGCGGGCTGTCCATGTCCTGAGACGAACCCAGTCGAACCTTCACGGCCGCCCACTTCTTCTGCACTCCGTCCGACTTCCCAGACATGATGATGATGATGATGATGAAGAGAGAGGAAGGTGCTGCGAAGTTAAAAAGCAGAGAATACAATTAGACAATTACAATAATACTTTCATCCAGATGCACTCGAAGCTCTTCATTACAGCCCGCCAAAATATAAGTTCAGTTTAACTATTATAAATTATGACAGAAATATTGTATAGCAAAAAGTACTTCTCAAAGTAATAATACAAAAACATTGAATTATTTTAATACAAAAACATTAATTAAATTATAATAATACAAAAACATAAAATAATTAAATTAATGTTTTTGTATTAAAATAATTTAATTAAATACAAAAACATTAAATTATTTTAATACAAAAATATTAATTAAATAATTTTAATACAAAAATATTAATTAAATTATTTTAATACAAAAATATTAAATTATTTTAATACAAAAACATTAATTAAATTATAATAATACAAAAACATAAAATAAATTAATGTTTTAAATTAATTAAATTAATGTTTTTGTATTAAAATAATTTAATTAAATACAAAAACATTATTTTAATACAAAAATATTAATTAAATTATTTTAATACAAAAACATTAATTAAATTATTTTAATACAAAAACATTAATTAAATTATAATAATACAAAAACATAAAATAAATTAATGTTTTAAATTAATTAAATTAATGTTTTTGTATTAAAATAATTTAATTAAATACAAAAACATTATTTTAATACAAAAATATTAATTAAATTATTTTAATACAAAAACATTAATTAAATTATTTTAATACAAAAACATTAATTAAATTATAATAATACAAAAACATAAAATAAATTAATGTTTTAAATTAATTAAATTAATGTTTTTGTATTAAAATAATTTAATTAAATACAAAAACATTATTTTAATACAAAAATATTAATTCAATTATTTTAATACAAAAACATTAATTAAATTATTTTAATACAAAAACATTAATTAAATTATAATAATACAAAAACATAAAATAAATTAATGTTTTAAATTAATGTTTTTGTATTAAAATAATTTAATTAAATACAAAAACATTATTTTAATACAAAAATATTAATTCAATTATTTTAATACAAAAACATTAATTACATTATTTTAATACAAAACATTAATTAAATGAACATTATTAAAACATTAATTTGATTTATTATTATTAGTAGTAGTAGTAAATAAGGTGCTGAGCAACAGAACTTGCATATTGTATGTATTAAAATGGATGATAAAATATCTTGGCTTTATCATTTTCCTAATAATAATAATAACAGTAATATTAATAGTAATTTATTAAAACATTACATTAATAATAAGAATAATAATAAATCAATGCAATGTGCAATGCAATACATTATTATTATTATTATTATTATATTATTATTAATGTAATGTTTTAATAAATTATTATTATTATAAGGAATATCATAAACCAAGATATTTTTTTCATCCTCTTTAATTTTAACAGTATGCAAGTTCTGTTGTGCAGAACCTTTTTTGACAAAAAATGAAAATGCAATGTTTTGTTGTGAATTAAATATGTCATTTGATTACAATTTAAAAGATTGATTAAATTTAAATTAAACATTTTATGAATTAATTTCTTTAGACACCATTTTTGATGATAAATTTGTGCTGAAACATAAAAAAACAGAATCCAGAAGGGAAAAAACATGGAATTTGGTAAAAAAAAAATAAAATAAAAGATTATTATGTTTATATTTTTTTCCATAGCAGTGTGTTGTAATTGGTGTTTGGGAAATGCCCCGCCCCTTACCATAACCACCAGTTTCAACACACTTCTAACTAACTCAACCAGGCCCCGCCCCTTTATTCTGCACATTAATTATTTAAATGAGGAATATTGTGCAGAAAACTCAAAACTACAATGGAGTTCAGAAACACTGACACTGATATAGAGAAGATCTGGAGTTTTTCATGCTCAAACACATTAAGCAAGACACTAAAACCAGGCTTAATGATAGAGGAAGGTCAGAGAGAGTCTCTATCAGTATTCCCATATTTAGAGGAAATGAAAGTGGAGTAAGACAGGAGGTTCAACACATTCTTGAGTCCAGCTGCATGATGATCAGTTCAGACTTGCACAACTCAACACAATATTCGTGTTTAATTCTGATTCATGATCTGAGATGGCAGCAGAGTTGGCATAAGGCGGGTCATTTCAGTTTAATGACTCAATGTTTCTTCAGTAAGTGTTTTTATAGTGTAATTTTAGAATTACTAAATTATTATGTCGATTGAAGCATATCCTGGATCTATTCCACATCACCAAAAGTAAATAAGGGCTAAAAGCACTGTAAGAACACACCCATTAAGTCAACACCACAGGAATCTCTCCATTATCCAGACAGACACTGAGACACTTCACTGATCTCACAGACAGACGTCCGTGTAGAGGTCAGACTGTTAGAAAGTCATGTGCATATTAGACTCAGTATAGGGTCATTCCATGCAAAATTAACCAGACGTCCCCAGCTCAAATTTTTGATATTTTCTGTAGAAAGACAAACATAAATAGTGATGAAAGCCCAAATATTAAATGTCACAGATGTATATTTACTGAGTAATCACTGTTTTGTAGATGAGGATCAAAATGACCATTTTCACCAAATTAGAGGAGTGTAAAATGACTTTATAAAGATGGCAGCATCATTATTTTATTTTCACACAGAGATTGGAAGATCTATTAGTGAAATCTGTTGACTTTATCAATCTGTGTTTCATTATATGCCAACAGTGACAGTTCAAACATGGGAAAAAAGCACTTCTTGTGTTCTTTTCCTCAAGTTTGCATGACTGTAACTCAAGAAGTGTTAAAGATATCTTAATATCCTTTTAGATTCTGGTTCTGAACAAACTTTTCTTCTGGTATCTTCATTTTAAAGGCCCTCGATGGTTCAATCCCAGAGATATGGAGATCTCAATGCGGCTCCATGAGTAAATTGTGCACATTTTCAGTGGTCAAAAAACAAATATTCCTTTTCCAAAGTTTTAAAGATATCTTAATATCCTTCTAGATTCTTGTTCTTAATAAGCTTTACTTTGGGAATCTCCATTATTAAGGCCCTATATAGTTCAGTCCCAGAGATATTGGGATCTCAATGTGACTCCATATTCAGATTGTTGAATTTTACACATTTTCAGTGATCAAAAAACAAATGCAGGTAACTTTTTAATAGTTATTGTGTTTAAAGATGAATGTCTGACAAGAACAAATAACACTGAAACTAGAAATGTCATGTAATAAAATTGAACACAACAAACCTTTTTCCCAAGTTTGCATGTCTTTAATTCTAGAAGTGTTAAATATATCTCAATGTCATTTCAGATTCTTGTTCTTATAAAACTTTTCTTTTGTAATCTTCATTTTGTGGTTCAATCTCAGATTTAGGGATGTCGTTGTGGTAACGTGTCGTCATGATACTGCGTATTTGAACTCTTGGTAGCTTCACAAGCTGTTAAAATGAACAAAATCCCATCGTCCAAATATCCCTAAAACTGATTCAAATATAGATTCTTATAAAGACAAATTAATGTGCCTCAACTAAACCATTTCCAGTGGATTTTTGGTGCTCAGAGAGTTACGTTTTATGCAATTCTTTTGATAGAGGGAAACGAGATACATTTCTAGTTTCGACATTATTTGTTCTTCAGATATTCCTCTTTCAAATAAAAGAAGTATCATATTCATACAAACTGACCCACATTTGTTTTTTGACCACTGAAAATGTGACCAATTTACTCATGGAGCCGCATTAAGATCTCCATATCTCTGGGATTGAACCATCGAGGGCCTTTAAAATGAAGATACCAGAAGAAAAGTTTGTTCAGAACCAGAATCTAAAAGGATATTAAGATATCTTTAACACTTCTTGAGTTACAGGCATGCAAACTTGAGGAAAAGAACACAAGAAGTGCTTTTTTCCCATGTTTGAACTGTCACTGTTGGCATATAATGAAACACAGATTGATAAAGTCAACAGATTTCACTAATAGATCTTCCAATCTCTGTGTGAAAATAAAATAATGATGCTGCCATCTTTATAAAGTCATTTTTACACTCCTCTAATTTGGTGAAAATGGTCATTTTGATCCTCATCTACAAAACAGTGATTACTCAGTAAATATACATCTGTGACATTTAATATTTGGGCTTTCATCACTATTTATGTTTGTCTTTCTACAGAAAATATCAAAAATTCATTATAATTTCATAAAAATCATATTAGAATGATTTCTGAAGGATCATGTGACACTGAAGACTGGAGTAATGATGCTGAAAATTCAGCTTTGATCACAGGAATAAATTACTTTGTGAAATATATTCAAATAGAAAACAGTTATTTTACATTCTAATAATATTTCACAATTTTTACTGTATTTTTGATCAAATAAATGAAGAAAGCATATTGGTTGACCACTACTACAAACGACTTTCAGAAACTGTTTCAGAATGATCCTTGACTTTTTAACATAAACACTTGTATGTTACAGGATAAAGTCTATCCAGTTGTATCCATCTAAACTGCTGATTCAACACAATCTTCACCTCACACTCCATATCTGATTATCTTACACAAAACATGCTGGAATCTGTCCCATCAGCCACAGCAGGACGTTCGTCAGGGATTTACTGTGGACAAAAGAGCGTTTATGCCACAACGAAGCCAAACAAAAGTGCCAGACTATCTTTGGCACTGGATTCAACTTTCCTTTTTTTATCCCAGTTGTTTTTGGTCGAGGGAAAGTACAATTTTTAGCTATTTTAGACTGAGGTGTGTTTTGCTTGGGCACATTCCAGACATTCCCGTTAACTGGATGTAACATGAACACGACGAATGAACACTAAGAAAAGTTCGTCTGTCGACATCACAGAAGCACCTGAAGCTGATTGAGATCTTCTGGAACACAAACTGAAGAAATGTCAATCATACTCTTGTGTAAGATCCCTCCCAGCAGCTCAGATAAGCCACAAATCACTGCCTTCTCTGAACAAATTGTGCAAACATTCATGCAAGAAGGAATCTCAGAGCGAACGCCTGGAATGTCCTTCACACAGACACTCGACAGATTTCGTTTCAGAGACTCCGGGTCACACGCTTCCAGTGAGGAAGGAAAGACTTTCACGTGAAGGGAAACTCATATAACAATGAGAAGCACTGCTTCTGTTATTCTCAGTTTTCTACTGTACTCGTGGTTACTTTTCCTATATTTCTACCAAAATTTTACAAATAGAAATCAGTAATTATATACGTAACTGAAGCATTGTTTTAGAATGATTCATTTTCATGACCTTTTACTTTAATAATCATTTCAACATCACAAATCTCACTGCATTATTATTTTTCAGAGATGGAATTGTCAAAACAATGATTATTAAAGAAAACATTCCTTTAATAAATATTTAACATTTTAACTATAAAAATCCCATTGCATTGCATTCTTTGAGAATGGCATAGTCAAGAAAATAATGCAAAAATTGCACATTTTAATTTAATAATAATTTTAAGATTTTATCTTTGAAACTCAATTGCACTGTTAGAATTTTCAAGAAAATAATGCTTAAAAAATTAAATTATCCTTTAATAATCATTTTAACTTTTAAAACCCCATTGCATTGTTATTTTTTAGGGGTGGAATTGTCAAGAAAATATTGCCACAAAAACACATTTTCCTTCATTAATTAATCATTTTAACTTTTAAATCCCCATTGCATTGTTAGAATTGTCAAGAAAATAATGCCACAAAAAGAAAAAGATTTCTTTAATAAGAATTGTAACATTTAACTATAAAAATACCGTTGCATTGCATTTTTTGGCAGATGGAATTGTCAAGAAAATATTGCAAAAATTGCACATTTTAATTTAATAATAATTTTAATGTTTTATCTTTGACACTCAATTGCATTGTTAGAATTTTTAAGAAAATAATGCTTAAAAAATTTACTTATCCTTTAATAATCATTTTAACTTTTAAAACTCCATTGCATTGTTATTTTTTTGGGGTGGAATTGCCAAGAAAATAATGTCACAAAAAACACATTTTCCTTTAATATTCATTTTAAAATTTTAACTTTAAAAACCCAATTGCATCATTATTTTTAGGGTGGAATTGTCAAGAAAATATTGCCACAAAAACACATTTTCCTTCATTAATTAATCATTTTAACTTTTAAATCCCCATTGCATTGTTAGAATTGTCAAGAAAATAAAGCCACAAATAGAAAAAGATTTCTTTAATAAGAATTTTAACATTTAACTATAAAAATACCGTTGCATTGCATTTTTTGGCAGATGGAATTGTCAAGAAAATATTGCAAAAATTGCACATTTTAATTTAATAATAATTTTAATGTTTTATTTTTAAAACTCAATTGCATTGTTAGAATTTTCAAGAAAATAATGCTTAAAAAAATTAAATTATCCTTTAATAATCATTTTAACTTTTAAAACCCCATTCCATTGTTATTTTTTTGGGGTGGAATTGCCAAGAAAATAATGTCACAAAAAACACATTTTCCTTTAATATTCATTTTAACATTTTAACTTTAAAAACCCAATTGCATCATTATTTTTAGGGTGGAATTGTCAAGAAAATATTGCCACAAAAACACATTTTCCTTCATTAATTAATCATTTTAACTTTTAAATCCCCATTGCATTGTTAGAATTGTCAAGAAAATAAAGCCACAAATAGAAAAAGATTTCTTTAATAAGAATTTTAACATTTAACTATAAAAATACCGTTGCATTGCATTTTTTGGCAGATGGAATTGTCAAGAAAATATTGCAAAAATTGCACATTTTAATTTAATAATAATTTTAATGTTTTATTTTTAAAACTCAATTGCATTGTTAGAATTTTCAAGAAAATAATGCTTAAAAAAATTTAATTATCCTTTAATAATCATTTTAACTTTTAAAAACCCAATTGCATCATTATTTTTAGGGTGGAACTGTCAAGAAAATATTGCCACAAAAACACATTTTCCTTCATTAATTAATCATTTTAACTTTTAAATCCCCATTGCATTGTTAGAATTGTCAAGAAAATAAAGCTAAAAAAGTACATTTTCCTTTAAAAATCATTTTATCGTTTTATATACATTTTATATACTTTATAGTACATTTTAACTATAAAATCCTATTGCATTTTTTATTTTTAGGGATGGAATTGTCATGAAACAAATGGACAAATAGCACATTTTTATTTATTATAATTATTTTAACATTTTACCTTTGCATTGACATTTTTTGTGGAATTACCATAAATGATAATGCCCCAAAAAACAACAACAAAAAAAACATTATTATTATATTTTGGGGTAAAATACTTCAAAGACTCATCTAGAAAGTCCAAACAGTCCAAAGGTTATTTCTCTGCAGAAGTGCAGATTCCAGTGAAGCGTCTTCTCTGTGTTCGCCCTTGATAAAGCTTCTCTGTGAGGTCAGAGGCTCTCATGGGCGATGATAACCTACATATGAACAATACAATCACGTGTGTTTGTCACAAACCTGCAAATGCTGTATGAAAATCACTAGTGAAGCATTCATGATATCTGAGTGAAAATAGTGGGAAACCAGAGAGCCATATAAGCACAGAGATTTCACTCGTGCAAACGACGGCTTGCTCATTTCATCGGAACATGGGAGTTTTTAAAAGCATCAGTTTCCTCCTTTCCCGGGTGTCACGCTGACATGACACAATCTAACGGGACAAACAGCAGCAGTTTCCTGTCAGGCCGTTTAATAACCACACTTACATTAAATGACATGGATGGTGTCAGAATGATAACAGCCTGTGACCTCAAACTCACTTTATAATTATTCATCATCAACAGGAGTTTAGAGAATTACAATCATTCAGAACAATAAAAGCAGGTTTATTAGGCTGCTGTCACTTTAAGAGCTTATGCACGAATCCATGCGTTTTCTCTCAACTATTTACGTTCCAAAAACTAACTGTGTTTACCTGAATACTCACCACCAAGACATCATTTTGTGTCTATTTGATCATTTAAGTGCAATACGGCATGAAAAAAAACTCAAAAAGTGGGAATTATGGGATAACGGACACAGCAATGCATCATGCATTATAAGATCATTATGTTTGTAGCGTGATCCATTAAAATGTACAATATATTTCAATTCAGACCTAGTGATATATTATTATTCCATTAGTTCTGATCTATATTGTTCACAGCAAACATGATGATCTTAAATGTATTAAAAATTCATTTACTATTAATAAATGTGTAAAGTTGCATAAAATGGAAATACTCAATAAAGTAGGCTAACTATTCAACCAGACTGAATGAGGCGAGGCAGGGGTGTGTCAGTTTCATGTCAGAGAGAGTGAGATTGCACAGCTGGTGTCGGTGTATTGATACTGCAGAAACCGTTTCAGATATTTCAGTATTGATGATTCCCATCAAAGTATCGATAGTTTTGACAACACTAACGCCCGTTTTTGTGTTTTGCAAACTAAGCAGACAAAGCAGACTACACTAGAAATCAAAAAAATAAAGGGTTAGTTCATTCAAAAAGTACATTTCTGTCATTAATTACTCTCTCTCAAGACCTTCATTCATCTTCAGAACACAAATTAAGATATTTTTGATGAAATCCAAATATGTTTTTTCATCCCCAATAGAAAGCAATACTGTCATTCAAGGTCCAGAAAGGAACTAAAGACATCGTTAAAACAGTCATGTGACTGCAGTGGTTCAACCTTAATGTCAAGAAGCAACGAGAATGCTTTTTGTGCGCAAAAACAAAACAAAAACAACGACTTTATTCAACAATCTCTTCTGTGTCATTCTCATACGTTGTTTGCGTCCAGCGCTTCCAGGTTCATCGTCAGAACGGCGACACACGCATGCGTCGTGCTGATCACGTGACCAGCTTCAGCCAATACTGAGCAAGGATAATGACAGGGAAGAGATTGTTGAATAAAGTTGTTATTTTTGCACACAAAAAGTATTCTCGTCTCTTCATAACATTAAGGTTGATCCACAGCAGTCACATGACTTTTTAACGATGTCTTTACTTCCTTTCTGGACCTTGAAAGTGTTGATTATATTGCTGTCTATGGAAGATTTCATCAAAAATATCTTAATTTGTGTTCTGAAGATGAATAAAGGTCTTACGGGTTTGAAACGACATGAGGGTGAGTAATTAATGACATTATTTTCATTTTTAGGTGAACTAACCCTTTAAAAATAAAGGTTCTTTACTGGCTTTTATGATTCCATATAATCTTTCCATTCCTCAAAAGGTTCTTTAGATTATTAGAGTGTTCTTCACACTCATAAAAAAAGGTTCTAACCACTGAAACGTTCCAAAAATAGTTCCATTTCCATTTGGAATCTTTTTTTTATTAAAGAGTGTAGATTAAAACATTCCATCCATGATTATTACACAGAGCAAATCCATCTGATATAATCCAGCAGCTTCATTTCAGCACAGCATCTGCTTCATATTAAGACTTCTCCTCGAGTCCAGCAGGAAGAAGTGAGAGGCTCTTCAGGAGCTTCTCCTACACATCTGACCATCAGATCTCGCTTACACTGATGCATTCACACCCACACACTCGACTGGGACAAAAACACTCAACGACTGCCACGGTGGCAACAACATCACATGAAAATCATCTTTTCAGAGCAACTTTTTTCCGACATGCAACGACTCAGTCAAACACGCTCCCGACACTGATTTCAGCTTCAGAAATGACAAACGCGACTGTGCAGTGAAGCTTTATCCTCAACATGGCGATCTTTCCTCCACAGCGCCATATGCATGATGCATAACCACAGATTTAGGACTCTATTATTAAGGTAATAATGCAGATCTGGCTGTTATTTGAGCTCAGATGTGTTTGCATGGATGCAACGCGATCATAAAGGCATGAAATATGAATTTGTCCTTACCTGTGATTCAGTCAATGTCCTTTATGCTGTGATGCAGAGGAGACACATTTCTGAGAGTTTGAAACAGTGGATGAGGGTGAGATTGTTGGACTGACTGACTCATGCTGCTGCTGCTGACACATGTGCTGACCCCGCCCACTGAGACTGAAGGGGCGTGGCTCAGCGCGGATTAGTACACACTGCACTGTACATCTGTATACTGACTACGATCAAGTATGCAACAGTAGACCTTTACCTTTTATTGCACAAGAGCTGTCATAAACAAGACAAACTTGCATGTCTCAGATTAAAATGCATATTTCAGAGGTAGAATATGCTCTGTTCTTCCTCAGTATTTTTGTCTTGTTTTCCAGTAAAATATATTAAATAAAAAATATATTGTATATATATTAAAGGGTTAGTTCACCCAGAAATTAAAATTCTTCCTGAAGCAGTGTTTTGAAATCGGCCATCACTAAATAAGTCGTTATTTTGTTTTTTTTGGCGCACCAAAAATATTCTCGTGGCTTTATAATATTAATATTGAACCACTGTACTCACATGAACTGATTTAAATATGTTTTTAGTACATTAATGGATCTTGAGAGAGGAAATGTCATTGCTCAGGCCTCACTGAGCCATTGGATTTCATCAAAAATATCTTAATTTGTGTTCTGAAGATGAATGAAGGTCTTACGGGTGTGGAACGACATGAGGGTGAGTAATTAATGACATTATTTTCATTTTTGGGTGAACTAACCCTTTAAGGCTGTCAAACGATTAATCGCGATTAAACGCATACAAAATAAAAGTTTGAGTTTGCCTAATATATGTGGGTGTACTGTGTGTAATTAATATGTATATGTAAATACAAACACATTCATGTATATATTTGATAAATGTTTACAAGTATATGTATTTATTTATATTTTTATATTATTTATATTATATATAAATAAAAATATTTTGTACATAACATATTTCTCTTAAATATATACATTAATTTGTGTGTATTTACATATACATATTAATTACACACAGTACTCACACGTATATTAGGCAAACTCAAAC